>NW_024881285.1:0-79224 GCF_018691265.1 Tyto alba | reverse complement strand
TTCATCTCTTTCCAGAGCTGCTTGTGTCCTTAAGACAGACGGGCTGCTGAAAAAGAAGAGAGATTCGTCAAGACAAAACTATGGGTTTAGGGAGCTCTTTGCCCACACTCAGAGTCTGTGGAAGGCATTCAAGACCTGGCGGGCAGGGCAGCTGTTTCTCTCCCTTTATTGACTCTTTCTCTCCAACCTCTCTAGCAGCAGCGCTTTGCTCCCACGCTGTGCCAGACTGTCGTGATTTGAGCTCAGAGGGCAACCGAGCACCACACAGCCGCTTTGTCCCCCTTTATCCCCCAGTGCTGAGAAGGAGAAAATAAGAAGCAAAGTCTTGGTAAGACGGGGAGGGATGAATCACCCATTAGAGTCGAGGCGAAAGACAGACTCATTAGGAGAAGAAGAAAAGATAAATTTATTACAGACACTAACAACAACAATACCACTTAACAGACAGAGGAGGATGCCGAGAAGCATTAGCACATCATGAAAACACCTCCTCCCACCCCTCTCTTCCTCCCAGGCTCAGCTATGCACCCGTATGTCCCACAGCAGCCTTGAAGTTCGTTAGGTGTTCCAAACATGGCAAAATCAGATTGTCTTGTGTGTTTCCTGGGGCTACAGAAGAGAGGCCAACATTGGAAAATAAGCCCCTCGCCCCTGGTGATGGAAGGGCCTGAGATGGGATCATCAGGTGGAACTTTGGAGTCTTTGAAGAGTCCCCACTGTACTCTAACTCTGCATTTCTACAAGGGAACAGCACCCAAGAATGACACAGATCTGAATCACGGACCTGTTCTGCCACCTCAGGTGGTACTCCCTCTGCTGCAGGCACCCCAAGCCCTGATCACTCCAGCCAGGGCCACTCCATCCTGGACACTGCAGATCTGGCCTTCAGTGGGTGGCATTGCGTAGACCTGGACTCTTCATACATTGGTGGCACAAGAAGGGAGGGCTCAAAGCTGTATCCCGCTAATACGGTCTTCTGCGGTTCCTTCAGCACTGACCAGAACGTCTCTGGCCTTGATTTTAGTAATTGTGCCACCTCCAGTGTCAGTGGTTGCGGAATGAAGACCTTGTAGGCGGGAGGCTTCTCAGGCATCCTGGCCTCACACCTCACTGACGGTAATTTGATTCCGACAGGAACTTTCTTTCTTTCTTGTTCTCCTTGTTTGCACCATTGAGGTTTCAGTGCCTGAGCTGGGCTCTGCTGGGATGCTTGGCTATTGGGCATGGGTTTGCCCCTGGGTTGGCTGGTCACCTGCTGCCCTTTTCTGGGTGAGTTGTCGGGGACCACTGGCAGCCACCTGAAAGGACACAACAGGAGGGGTCTGCCTGAGGACACGATAGGTTTGGGGCCACATCCTGCCCCTGTGAGCCACGTGCCTCTTTGCACAGCCACCAGCAGCTCAGCTGAGGAAAACCCCTGAGCTCTGACCCTCAGCTGACACATGGCTATCCCCATGGCCCCAGGCCCCTGCGCTAGGGCTGCTCTCCTGAAGTGCTGGAGAAGATCCAGCCCTGTGCAACTGGGGGCTCCTCAGAGCCCTATGCCCCTCCTCCAGGCTCTGCCTTCACCACTGCTGAGCAGTGATTGAACACAGTGAGTGTTTGGGGCTGGGGAACGGGCTCTTGCTGGGTTAGAAAACAACCGTGTGCGGGCACCAGCCCTGAGCTTCCTGACTGACCCAGACAAAGGCTTCTTCCTGTTCTCCATTATTGTTTTCCAGAGCTGTGGGGATTTATCACGGGTCAAGTTGCAATCCTCAAACGAGGGCAGTTCAGCCAAACTCAGTGGACCTGAGAAGGAGAGACCTTGTCAGAAGAGCATTGCTGGGACACTGCCAGCCCTGGTGACACGTTAGAGGTGCTCAGGCCTCCTCCCAGAACATCTGAGAGGGCCATTCTGCTCCCCTCGCAGCCACTCTGGCGCTGGCTCTTTCCCAGCTCCTCATTTCCATGGCACAGCGTGGTTCTGTGACCATGTTATCAGTGTCAGACTTGGGAAAGAGGAGCTGGGTGATGCCGGTGCCGGGCCAGGGACTCTTGCAGAGGGGTCATTTCCTGGGGGCCTTGGGATGTGTCGCGGTTCGAGCTCAGAGGTCAACTGGGCACCACGCAGCTGCTCACTCCCCCCTCCCCTCCAGCCCCAGGAATAAGAAAATAAGCCTCACGGCTTGGGTTTCGAGATGGAGCAGGGAGGGATGAATCACCCCTTACCCATTACCTCCTCACAACTCCAACTCCTCCTCCCATGTCCCCTTCCTAACTACATTATCTCAGAGGCACAGCTGATTGGCTCGGCCTTGCTGCAGAAGCGGGTCTGCCTTGGAGCCAGTGGAGCTTTGAGAAGCTTCTCACAGGAGCCACCGCTGTAGCCCCCTCCCCTGCTACTCACTGAACCCCAGCACTCACTGAAACCCAGGACAGATTGCCACCCTTCTGCTGCTCCCTTGGGCACAGCCCATCCTGGGGTTCAGTTTTGTGGAAGCCAAGGGGTCATTAGCAGGCTGTGCTGAGCTGTCCCACAGCTTCGGCACAAGTGGGACCCTTTTGACAATCGCCACTGGGGATTTGCCCATCACACTACAGAAGCTGCTTGTCCGCGCTATGCAACGGAGCCGGGAGCTGCTTTACCTCTCTTGCTCTGCCTGGGAGGTGACAAAACCTCTTCTTTCTTCTGCATGTTGTCCTCAGCAGGGACATGTCTCTTGTGAGGGGCCCTGCTGGGTGGTGGTTTGGGCACAAACTCCAATTCAAAGCTGGAGACAAAGAGATGACACCAGCGTGACCCACGGCACCACCAGCCCTTGCCAGGTGCCACTTGCCACGATCACTCGCTTGCAGGCAGAGATTTTGGTATTGCCGTAAGGGCCGTTGTTCTCCTAAGGCAACGATGCCCCATCCCCAAGGGCTGTCCTGGGCAATGAGGTCACCCAGAAGAGAAGTCCTAGCCACAAGGGGAAGAGTTTGTTACCTAAAGTCCTCCATCTGTCCCATTAGATTTGCTCACAAGAATGACTTCGGGCCAGACACAAATGAGAGTCACTGCACAGTGTCTCACACCGGAACACTTGTGAACCCAAGGAGCAGAAGCTACCAAACTTCAGCTAGGCAGCTGCATCAACCAGAGGCAACAGCCACCAAAGTACTCACTCAGGAAAGATGATGACGCGGCCGGTGAAGGTCAGGGAAGCAATGGGTACCGTGGGGGATAGCATCTGGAAAACCTGCAATGGAGGAACATTGGAGATGACAGGATATCCTCAACGTGGCCAAGGCACTCAATAGTGGAGGAGTTCCGGGCAGCAAGAGGTGGCAGGACCATGCTCTCGCCTGGCCTGAGCCGCTGGCCGTGTTCTGGCAGGCCGCACACAAGCAGTGCTGGGGAACTGCTGTTGATGCACCCAAGCTGTGGGGAAACCAAAAAGGTTCACCTTGAGTGCAGCCACTTCCTGGATCGTCCTCGCAGTAATCTTCTCCAGGAAATCAGAGTAGAAGTTCATTTGCACTCTCCTGTCTTCGATGAGGAGCACCCCCATGCCCTTCAGGACAAGGGCGACGTTCTCCCCCTTCCCCATGCACTGAGAGAGGAGGGACATGGTGCCTTGGATGCAGATCTCCACTTTCCGCCGCGACACAGAGGCGGCTGCGGCCACCTCAGCATACTTGAGGGGCTTTAGCTCCTTATTGCCTGAAAAACCACAGAAGGGGGAAAGAGGCGCTCAGCCAGTGACCCTTTCTGCAGGCGTTTCCCAGGAGCTGCTGCTTATTGCACTCATTGCTCAGAAAAGCCCCAGTTTTGGACCTGCTGCCCCACAGAGGGGGCAACAGTTTGCCGTAGGGAAGAGTCTCAGAGCCAGAGAAGGGGTGCGATACTTGCCTTCACCCTGACTGTGCAGCCAGCCAGGGTTTGAATGTGCAGTCTTACCAGGCAGGTAGGCCTTGTATTCCATCAGGTTGTGGACCGCAAGGTTCCTGGCCAGGTGAAACACGGGCCTCTGGACAGTGACCTTCTTGTTCCCAACCTGGATGTGCGTGGGGACCACATCAAAGGAGCCGAGGGTGGGAATTCGGACCCCCTGCAAGTAGAAGAGAAGGAATGGCCAACGGGTGAGGACTGGCTGCAGAGAAAAGAGCTTGGGGTGGTCGCGTCCATGGATGGTGCTTTGGACCAGACCCTGCCTGCTCCTGCTGTTCAAAGGCACCAGCTGGGCAGCGGGGAGAGATTGGGGAGGAGATGCCAAGCCTTCTCATTCCCCTTCTCTCTGAAAAAGCAGTGCTGGAGTCGGGGCAGGAGCAGCCTCTGGGCATCCGAGGGGTGTCCAGTCACCGGGATCAGCCCTGAGGTACCAACACCACCTACCAGAGGTGATACCACCCCTTGCACAATCCCTGTTTGTCCCTCGGTGGGGACTTTTGGGGTGAGTTTCCTGCTTTCTGAGGAGGGGAAGAGTAACTCTGCAGGCCATGCCCCAGGGTCACAGGGACTCCTCGCCCCTCTGGGTGGACGAGGAGGATGCAGGTGTCACCCCACCTTGTGCAGCAGGAGGTGTTCTTGAATGTAGCTGGACACCACGTCCCAGATGCGTATTCGCTCTGGAAAGCAAAGGAAAAGTGAGTCACGCTGCATGCCCACCGGCTCTCAACCCTCCAACGTCCCCGAGCTCTGGTGCGTTGGCAGATAGAGTGTCATTGCTGTCCCCAGCCCCAGATGAGGACACTCCTGAGATGGCTCCAGTGCTGAGTCTCCCCCACACAATGCCAAAAGCGTTGGTCCCCACAGCGTTCCTGTGGTGGCTGTGGATGCCTATACCTGTGACGGGGATGCTGGGCATCATGAAGGTGTCCTTCATCCCATCCCAGAACTCTATCTTGCTCCGCCTCGCACTGGCTGGTTGCTTCTTATTGGCGACAGCCATGGTGAAGTTCATCCCTGTTCGTCCTACAGACACTCCTCCAGGGTGCAAGACCCACCGCTCTGCGGCTCCTCTTGTACCCCTGTGCGGCCATGTCACAGACCCCTTGTGACATCATGGTGACACAGCCACTGGTGCTGCTGCTGCCCACTGTGACACGGCCACCACTGACTGGCTGATGACGGTGACATGGCACCCACTGACCTGCTGCCCTGCGTGATGGGGCTCTCGCCAGCTCCTTCCTCCCTGTCCAGTGCCCTGCTAATGTATGCCCATGCTGTCTCAGCCCCATAATCCTGTGCTTGCTCCTCAAACCAGCAGACAGCACGCAGGTAAACTGTTGTAGGTAAACCTGGTAGGATACACTCATCCATCCCATGTTGTTCAAAATACTTACTTTAATCCCCATTGCCATGAGCACCCGTGACTCTGTCCACTCACTCCTGGGTGCTCTGAGAGGGATGAGCCATCAGTGGCTGAATTTGAGTGCTCACAGCAAGAGGCACCAGGGCTTTTTCAATACCCAGCAGGCAGAAACTGGAACAGTGGAAATGCTGATGAATTTAAGAGAATAAAAAAAAAAAAAAAAAAAAGGTGAAATGCTTAGAGATGATGTGTGATCTCTGTAGACATAGAATCAAAGAATATCTCAAGTTGGGAGGGGCCCATAAGGACCATCGATTCCAACTTCCTGGTCCTTGCAGGACTGCCTAAAATTAAACCATATGACTAAGAGGGTTGTCCAGATATTCCCTGAAGTCCGACAGGCTTGGTGCTGTGATCACTTCCCTGGGGAGCCTGTTCCAGTGACTGACCATCCTCTCGGTGAAGGACCTTTTCCTAACGTCCAATCTGCACTTCCCCTGATGCAGCTTCATTCCATTTCCTCGTGTCCTATCCCTGGTCACCAGAGAGAGGAGATCAGCACCTCCCTCTCCACTGCCTCCCTTGAGGAAGTTGTAGACTGCAATGAGCTCACCTCTCACCTGGGATGAGGTTATCACTCCAGGGTGAACAGCCACATTGGGGATCTACCAGGGAAAAATCCTCAGCTGCTTCCCAGGCGTGGGGCGAGCTGCATGCAGACACAAACCTACCTGGGGCCCCCTTTGTGCACAGTCCCTCAGAAACAGAGCTATCTTTATGCCAGCGAGGAACCCAAGTTGGGCAGCTGGCTCTGCAAGCAGCACAGAGCTCCTACAATCACAGCCTGCCAGTGGAGGCTACAACTACTAGGCAGTGACTCTTCCCTGGGGGTAGGTCTCTGCGGAGAGAACCCAGGCTGGGCACCAGTGGAAATACTTTGCAGCCACAAAGGATGAGTGCTTCAGCCCTGAGGATGCAAAACCCCTGGAGGAACTATTGCTGTGGAGGTCCTGGTGCACAGGTGGGATGGCAGCTCCGTCTCAGGTGAGGCAAACCGATCTGTGCTGCTCCCGCGGAGGCATCCCAGACAGCCCCCTGGCATGGGGGCTCTTTCCACCAGAGGCAAACCACCGTTGGTTTCTGGCCAGGGGGAGTCCCAGGTGGGTGCGTGCAGTTGGAGCTTCCTCCTGGAGGAGGCACACTATCTGGGGTCTCTGCAGAGGAGGGTTCCCGGGCTGCCACCCTGGGTGGGTGCTCCTTTGAGATGAGGGCCGCCAAACCCACCAAGTACCTGGAGGGAGTCCCAGGTGTGTCCCAGAGGAGAGATCTCCTGCCCCAAAGAGGCAAAACAGCTCAAGCAGGTACCTGGCAGGTGTCTCAGCGGCTCCCAGTAGCGGAAGATTCCCTTGGGTCCCATCGTGGTCTGAGGCTGAGCCGAGGGTGGGGAGCCCAGAGGGGCTTTGTTCCCTCAGCACACGGTATGGATGCAGAACAATGAAGAATGAGATGTACCAAGGAATTTTCTCCTCTGTTGGGTTTAATTTCAAAATACAGCAAGAACTGTCCTGGGCAATGAGGTCACCCAGAAGAGAAGTCCTAGCCACAATGGGAAGAGTTTGTTACCTAAAGTCCTCCATCTGTCCCATTAGATTTGCTCACAAGAATGACTTCGGGCCAGACACAAATGAGAGTCACTGCACAGGTCTCTGGGCTGTCCACAGGGCAGGAGCAGGCTTGCAAGATCAACCATGGAGACTTCACGGCCGTGGTGACCTGGGAAGGGAACTGAAAGGGCAACCCCACTGTATGGGCAACCACAGCTCCCCATGGGACTGTGGTATTTGGGTGCCCCTGCTGCACTCAACCACTCCCTGGGAGAGACCCAGATGTCCCAGCTCCCTCTGCTCCGCTCCCCCCACTCTAACCACTCGGGACGCAGGCATGTCATCTCCCCCTGTTCAACCCCACATGCAGGCCTGCCCTCCAGGGGATCTGGGTAACGGGGTGCCCCAACCTGCCTCGCTGTTCTCTGTCCCCTCATTCCTATGCACCCAGGCACAGCTGTCCAGATGTTCCTGCTCCACCCCACATACCCAAGTACACGCAGACCCCTCTTGCCCCCCAGCCATAGGCTGTCCTCTAATTACCCAGTGCTATCTACAAATTAGGAGTGAGCAGCCTTCCCCTTAACCCCATGGCATGCCAGGGCACTGTTAGGGGGTTGTTTGCAGAATGTGGGCCCTTCTCACATCCCCTACTTTCTTCCACCCTCTCCCAGTGCCCTCCGAACCCTCCCAGTTGCCCTGCATGCCCTTCCATCGCACCCCAGGTCCTCTTCCCACCTCACAAGAACCCTACTTTCCTCAGGTCCCATGTACCCTGCGCTTCCAGGACTCGTGTCTTCTGTCCTGGGGTCTCTGAATGGACCTGTGCCTGTCTACTCCATAGGTTGTCCTCTGGTCCCTCTCACTCTGGCAATTACTCAGACCACAGGGTGTGACTTCCCTTCAGCACAACTCAACGGGAAACCCTTAACCGCAGCACAGAGAGGAACCAGGCAAGGGTTAAAGGACCTGAGACAGCACTTGGGGATTTAAGGAGGGGTGGACTGGGTCAACTTGGGCTCTGCTACTTCTAAAATGAACCATTAGACCCTCTTAGGTGTCCCTATCCCTACCTGGGCAATTGTCACTGGAGAAATCAGACCCTTCCCTGTGTTGGTAGCTTGGAAACGTGCCCAACACCTCCCAGTGATCCTGGGGCTCTGGATGCTCTTGGTCTCTACCTCAGGCTGAGCAATCTTCCATCTGCCTCCTCTTTTGCTCCACTGTCAAAGTGCCTCTGCAACCTGTTGTGTCTGTGAAAAAAATAAACTTTTTTTTTTTTTTTTCCCGAATTTTCTGGTTATTTGTGCAACAGACATTGAGAATTTCCCCACTTACTTGAGTAAGTGCTGCAAATGCACAAGCCCTTCCTGTATGAAAACTAGCAGGCAATGTTGCGGTCTGAAACAGAAATAGAAACCGATGAGCTCATCATTCTGTGTTGGATTAAATAAAAATAGCAGCAAGGAGGAGGAAATATGGCTGGGGGGGATGCAGGTTTTCACACTGCGTGTGTCCAGGAGCTGGCAGAAGAAGTGCATGGGCCTGGGACTCCCACGGCATGCTGGGATATGTAGTCCCACATCGTGGCAGCCATGCTGGATCCACAGCACTGGTGGGCATGCACAGGACCCCTCGTCCCAGGGGGGAAAGAGGGCAGCAGCTCTGCATCGGCCCTGTCTCCTCCCTGTCAGAGCACTGGTGGGACCTTCCATGGCTTCCGAGGCCCAGAAAGGAGGGAAGGGCCGGGCCTGGCCCTCAGCGGCCATTTCAGTGACCCCGTGGGCAGAGGCACTTGCTCCGTCCAGCCCATCCCTTGCCCTGTGTGGTGGTGGTTCTGGGAAGGGCCTCCTCAGGCACCTGCACGTCCATGCCGATTTCTCCTCAGCACCCAGGGACCACTCGGGTCTGCTGGAGCAAGACCTTTCCCCACAAATCACCAGTCGTTGGACAGAAAGGGAGCGCAGAAAGAGGAAAACCTCCAGAAGGCCCAGGGAAGCCACGCCTCTGTCGTCCATCTTGTCTGAGGCTGGTCTCTGTGCCTGGGAAGCGTTTGGGTGATCCCAAGCCTGGCACTCCCCATTCTCTGCACAAGGAGAAAGAAGGAAAAGCCAGAGATGTGGAGGGAAGAAAAATGTCCATACTGAGAGAAGGAAGTCATGGGACAGGGACAGCCAAGTGGCCACAAGCCCCTGGGCATGTCCTGAAACCAAGAGATCCCCAAACCGCACATGCAGCAAATCCCATCACCAATGTCCTGGAGGAGGCTGACGGGATTTCCTCGTGCCGAAACTGAGGTCATTTCAGTTTTACCCCTCAGCACTGGGACAATGTTTCACCTCCTGGAAAAGAGGTGCCAGTGACTGCCAGTCATGCTGCTATGCTCCCTCTTTGCTGCCCAGGAACTAAACCAGGTTTCTGTCTTGGTGGCAAACTTACTTTGTGGGTGAGTGTGAAAGGAAACATCTATCCAGGTGGTGCTTTACCCTTCTAATGTTGAGGCATTCGAGCTTCCACTGAGCACAAACCCGTGTGGCCTGATGGGACCTGCTCTGGGCCCAGAGTTGGGCTGGAGACTCCTCAGTGATCTGATTTATCACATGACTTAGTGATTTCCCTCGGTAGAAAGACCCGATTTCATAAGATCGGCTGGACAGGGTGACACTAGAGGCTCCCTGGTGAGACACAGCTCATCCCAACACTGAGCTCCTGGTTCTGGGTAGATCTCTCCATTTTGGCACTTCAACAAGATGTTGAAATTACACCCTTGGATCTCTTGCAAACTGGTGCAGAAAGATCTGCCACTGCAAAGTGACCTTTGGCTTTGCAGATGTTGATCACTCGCTCGTGACTGTGTTCTCAGGAACAACCTTTGCTCAAAGTCAGGGATTGAATTTTTAGGGCGGCATCAGTGTGGCCCCTGCCCCCAGGTGCTGGAAGGGGCCCTAAGCAAAATCTTTCCATAAGGACAGTTGGGTTCCTGAGGTGATTAAGATGGATTTGGGCAAGGAGGAAAATGCCAGAGATCAGGAGGGGACACGAGTGGATTAGTGCTGGCACTGGAGATTGACCTTCTGACACTGCGGGTGGCCCATGGGATGGCCAAACAGAGCACCTGCTTGGAGGATTTCATCAGTAGAGACATAAATTGGTTAAAATGGTAAAAAAATAGGATAGTAAAGAGACCTGGCTTTACCCCAAGTGGAAGAAGAAAGTCCAGCCCCACAGAGCTGGGCTCAGCCTTGCTTTCTCTCTTTCCCCCGTTCCCCTCATGGCCCTGGGTGACAGCTCCGGTGGCCTCCGCTGCCCTGGCACGCAGGTGCCCTCCATGCCTCCCGCGGCTGCACTTGAATCCTCTGCTTTCCCCTCCAGGGACATTCAGGTCTTCACCCACCTTGTTCCCAATGAGGCCGAGTTGCCTCCTCTTGCCCCCCAAAGCCGGTTCCTTTCCATAGCAGCCATCAAAAAGGTACCTTGGGTGGGAAAGGTCCTGAGGAAAGGCCTCTCTGATGGCCCTGCTCCCAGAACCACCTTGGGCTGATCTCAGAGCCACGGCCAACTGTAAAAGCCCTCTCCCCTTTTCTGGTGAAGGACCACTCTGAACCACTTAAAAAGTCAACGTTCTTTTCCAGCTTCTCCTTTGTGTTTTTATTCATCTCTTTCCAGAGCTGCTTGTGTCCTTAAGACAGACGGGCTGCTGAAAAAGAAGAGAGATTCGTCAAGACAAAACTATGGGTTTAGGGAGCTCTTTGCCCACACTCAGAGTCTGTGGAAGGCATTCAAGACCTGGCGGGCAGGGCAGCTGTTTCTCTCCCTTTATTGACTCTTTCTCTCCAACCTCTCTAGCAGCAGCGCTTTGCTCCCACGCTGTGCCAGACTGTCGTGATTTGAGCTCAGAGGGCAACCGAGCACCACACAGCCGCTTTGTCCCCCTTTATCCCCCAGTGCTGAGAAGGAGAAAATAAGAAGCAAAGTCTTGGTAAGACGGGGAGGGATGAATCACCCATTAGAGTCGAGGCGAAAGACAGACTCATTAGGAGAAGAAGAAAAGATAAATTTATTACAGACACTAACAACAACAATACCACTTAACAGACAGAGGAGGATGCCGAGAAGCATTAGCACATCATGAAAACACCTCCTCCCACCCCTCTCTTCCTCCCAGGCTCAGCTATGCACCCGTATGTCCCACAGCAGCCTTGAAGTTCGTTAGGTGTTCCAAACATGGCAAAATCAGATTGTCTTGTGTGTTTCCTGGGGCTACAGAAGAGAGGCCAACATTGGAAAATAAGCCCCTCGCCCCTGGTGATGGAAGGGCCTGAGATGGGATCATCAGGTGGAACTTTGGAGTCTTTGAAGAGTCCCCACTGTACTCTAACTCTGCATTTCTACAAGGGAACAGCACCCAAGAATGACACAGATCTGAATCACGGACCTGTTCTGCCACCTCAGGTGGTACTCCCTCTGCTGCAGGCACCCCAAGCCCTGATCACTCCAGCCAGGGCCACTCCATCCTGGACACTGCAGATCTGGCCTTCAGTGGGTGGCATTGCGTAGACCTGGACTCTTCATACATTGGTGGCACAAGAAGGGAGGGCTCAAAGCTGTATCCCGCTAATACGGTCTTCTGCGGTTCCTTCAGCACTGACCAGAACGTCTCTGGCCTTGATTTTAGTAATTGTGCCACCTCCAGTGTCAGTGGTTGCGGAATGAAGACCTTGTAGGCGGGAGGCTTCTCAGGCATCCTGGCCTCACACCTCACTGACGGTAATTTGATTCCGACAGGAACTTTCTTTCTTTCTTGTTCTCCTTGTTTGCACCATTGAGGTTTCAGTGCCTGAGCTGGGCTCTGCTGGGATGCTTGGCTATTGGGCATGGGTTTGCCCCTGGGTTGGCTGGTCACCTGCTGCCCTTTTCTGGGTGAGTTGTCGGGGACCACTGGCAGCCACCTGAAAGGACACAACAGGAGGGGTCTGCCTGAGGACACGATAGGTTTGGGGCCACATCCTGCCCCTGTGAGCCACGTGCCTCTTTGCACAGCCACCAGCAGCTCAGCTGAGGAAAACCCCTGAGCTCTGACCCTCAGCTGACACATGGCTATCCCCATGGCCCCAGGCCCCTGCGCTAGGGCTGCTCTCCTGAAGTGCTGGAGAAGATCCAGCCCTGTGCAACTGGGGGCTCCTCAGAGCCCTATGCCCCTCCTCCAGGCTCTGCCTTCACCACTGCTGAGCAGTGATTGAACACAGTGAGTGTTTGGGGCTGGGGAACGGGCTCTTGCTGGGTTAGAAAACAACCGTGTGCGGGCACCAGCCCTGAGCTTCCTGACTGACCCAGACAAAGGCTTCTTCCTGTTCTCCATTATTGTTTTCCAGAGCTGTGGGGATTTATCACGGGTCAAGTTGCAATCCTCAAACGAGGGCAGTTCAGCCAAACTCAGTGGACCTGAGAAGGAGAGACCTTGTCAGAAGAGCATTGCTGGGACACTGCCAGCCCTGGTGACACGTTAGAGGTGCTCAGGCCTCCTCCCAGAACATCTGAGAGGGCCATTCTGCTCCCCTCGCAGCCACTCTGGCGCTGGCTCTTTCCCAGCTCCTCATTTCCATGGCACAGCGTGGTTCTGTGACCATGTTATCAGTGTCAGACTTGGGAAAGAGGAGCTGGGTGATGCCGGTGCCGGGCCAGGGACTCTTGCAGAGGGGTCATTTCCTGGGGGCCTTGGGATGTGTCGCGGTTCGAGCTCAGAGGTCAACTGGGCACCACGCAGCTGCTCACTCCCCCCTCCCCTCCAGCCCCAGGAATAAGAAAATAAGCCTCACGGCTTGGGTTTCGAGATGGAGCAGGGAGGGATGAATCACCCCTTACCCATTACCTCCTCACAACTCCAACTCCTCCTCCCATGTCCCCTTCCTAACTACATTATCTCAGAGGCACAGCTGATTGGCTCGGCCTTGCTGCAGAAGCGGGTCTGCCTTGGAGCCAGTGGAGCTTTGAGAAGCTTCTCACAGGAGCCACCGCTGTAGCCCCCTCCCCTGCTACTCACTGAACCCCAGCACTCACTGAAACCCAGGACAGATTGCCACCCTTCTGCTGCTCCCTTGGGCACAGCCCATCCTGGGGTTCAGTTTTGTGGAAGCCAAGGGGTCATTAGCAGGCTGTGCTGAGCTGTCCCACAGCTTCGGCACAAGTGGGACCCTTTTGACAATCGCCACTGGGGATTTGCCCATCACACTACAGAAGCTGCTTGTCCGCGCTATGCAACGGAGCCGGGAGCTGCTTTACCTCTCTTGCTCTGCCTGGGAGGTGACAAAACCTCTTCTTTCTTCTGCATGTTGTCCTCAGCAGGGACATGTCTCTTGTGAGGGGCCCTGCTGGGTGGTGGTTTGGGCACAAACTCCAATTCAAAGCTGGAGACAAAGAGATGACACCAGCGTGACCCACGGCACCACCAGCCCTTGCCAGGTGCCACTTGCCACGATCACTCGCTTGCAGGCAGAGATTTTGGTATTGCCGTAAGGGCCGTTGTTCTCCTAAGGCAACGATGCCCCATCCCCAAGGGCTGTCCTGGGCAATGAGGTCACCCAGAAGAGAAGTCCTAGCCACAAGGGGAAGAGTTTGTTACCTAAAGTCCTCCATCTGTCCCATTAGATTTGCTCACAAGAATGACTTCGGGCCAGACACAAATGAGAGTCACTGCACAGTGTCTCACACCGGAACACTTGTGAACCCAAGGAGCAGAAGCTACCAAACTTCAGCTAGGCAGCTGCATCAACCAGAGGCAACAGCCACCAAAGTACTCACTCAGGAAAGATGATGACGCGGCCGGTGAAGGTCAGGGAAGCAATGGGTACCGTGGGGGATAGCATCTGGAAAACCTGCAATGGAGGAACATTGGAGATGACAGGATATCCTCAACGTGGCCAAGGCACTCAATAGTGGAGGAGTTCCGGGCAGCAAGAGGTGGCAGGACCATGCTCTCGCCTGGCCTGAGCCGCTGGCCGTGTTCTGGCAGGCCGCACACAAGCAGTGCTGGGGAACTGCTGTTGATGCACCCAAGCTGTGGGGAAACCAAAAAGGTTCACCTTGAGTGCAGCCACTTCCTGGATCGTCCTCGCAGTAATCTTCTCCAGGAAATCAGAGTAGAAGTTCATTTGCACTCTCCTGTCTTCGATGAGGAGCACCCCCATGCCCTTCAGGACAAGGGCGACGTTCTCCCCCTTCCCCATGCACTGAGAGAGGAGGGACATGGTGCCTTGGATGCAGATCTCCACTTTCCGCCGCGACACAGAGGCGGCTGCGGCCACCTCAGCATACTTGAGGGGCTTTAGCTCCTTATTGCCTGAAAAACCACAGAAGGGGGAAAGAGGCGCTCAGCCAGTGACCCTTTCTGCAGGCGTTTCCCAGGAGCTGCTGCTTATTGCACTCATTGCTCAGAAAAGCCCCAGTTTTGGACCTGCTGCCCCACAGAGGGGGCAACAGTTTGCCGTAGGGAAGAGTCTCAGAGCCAGAGAAGGGGTGCGATACTTGCCTTCACCCTGACTGTGCAGCCAGCCAGGGTTTGAATGTGCAGTCTTACCAGGCAGGTAGGCCTTGTATTCCATCAGGTTGTGGACCGCAAGGTTCCTGGCCAGGTGAAACACGGGCCTCTGGACAGTGACCTTCTTGTTCCCAACCTGGATGTGCGTGGGGACCACATCAAAGGAGCCGAGGGTGGGAATTCGGACCCCCTGCAAGTAGAAGAGAAGGAATGGCCAACGGGTGAGGACTGGCTGCAGAGAAAAGAGCTTGGGGTGGTCGCGTCCATGGATGGTGCTTTGGACCAGACCCTGCCTGCTCCTGCTGTTCAAAGGCACCAGCTGGGCAGCGGGGAGAGATTGGGGAGGAGATGCCAAGCCTTCTCATTCCCCTTCTCTCTGAAAAAGCAGTGCTGGAGTCGGGGCAGGAGCAGCCTCTGGGCATCCGAGGGGTGTCCAGTCACCGGGATCAGCCCTGAGGTACCAACACCACCTACCAGAGGTGATACCACCCCTTGCACAATCCCTGTTTGTCCCTCGGTGGGGACTTTTGGGGTGAGTTTCCTGCTTTCTGAGGAGGGGAAGAGTAACTCTGCAGGCCATGCCCCAGGGTCACAGGGACTCCTCGCCCCTCTGGGTGGACGAGGAGGATGCAGGTGTCACCCCACCTTGTGCAGCAGGAGGTGTTCTTGAATGTAGCTGGACACCACGTCCCAGATGCGTATTCGCTCTGGAAAGCAAAGGAAAAGTGAGTCACGCTGCATGCCCACCGGCTCTCAACCCTCCAACGTCCCCGAGCTCTGGTGCGTTGGCAGATAGAGTGTCATTGCTGTCCCCAGCCCCAGATGAGGACACTCCTGAGATGGCTCCAGTGCTGAGTCTCCCCCACACAATGCCAAAAGCGTTGGTCCCCACAGCGTTCCTGTGGTGGCTGTGGATGCCTATACCTGTGACGGGGATGCTGGGCATCATGAAGGTGTCCTTCATCCCATCCCAGAACTCTATCTTGCTCCGCCTCGCACTGGCTGGTTGCTTCTTATTGGCGACAGCCATGGTGAAGTTCATCCCTGTTCGTCCTACAGACACTCCTCCAGGGTGCAAGACCCACCGCTCTGCGGCTCCTCTTGTACCCCTGTGCGGCCATGTCACAGACCCCTTGTGACATCATGGTGACACAGCCACTGGTGCTGCTGCTGCCCACTGTGACACGGCCACCACTGACTGGCTGATGACGGTGACATGGCACCCACTGACCTGCTGCCCTGCGTGATGGGGCTCTCGCCAGCTCCTTCCTCCCTGTCCAGTGCCCTGCTAATGTATGCCCATGCTGTCTCAGCCCCATAATCCTGTGCTTGCTCCTCAAACCAGCAGACAGCACGCAGGTAAACTGTTGTAGGTAAACCTGGTAGGATACACTCATCCATCCCATGTTGTTCAAAATACTTACTTTAATCCCCATTGCCATGAGCACCCGTGACTCTGTCCACTCACTCCTGGGTGCTCTGAGAGGGATGAGCCATCACTGGCTGAATTTGAGTGCTCACAGCAAGAGGCACCAGGGCTTTTTCAATACCCAGCAGGCAGAAACTGGAACAGTGGAAATGCTGATGAATTTAAGAGAATAAAAAAAAAAAAAAAAAAAAGGTGAAATGCTTAGAGATGATGTGTGATCTCTGTAGACATAGAATCAAAGAATATCTCAAGTTGGGAGGGGCCCATAAGGACCATCGATTCCAACTTCCTGGTCCTTGCAGGACTGCCTAAAATTAAACCATATGACTAAGAGGGTTGTCCAGATATTCCCTGAAGTCCGACAGGCTTGGTGCTGTGATCACTTCCCTGGGGAGCCTGTTCCAGTGACTGACCATCCTCTCGGTGAAGGACCTTTTCCTAACGTCCAATCTGCACTTCCCCTGATGCAGCTTCATTCCATTTCCTCGTGTCCTATCCCTGGTCACCAGAGAGAGGAGATCAGCACCTCCCTCTCCACTGCCTCCCTTGAGGAAGTTGTAGACTGCAATGAGCTCACCTCTCACCTGGGATGAGGTTATCACTCCAGGGTGAACAGCCACATTGGGGATCTACCAGGGAAAAATCCTCAGCTGCTTCCCAGGCGTGGGGCGAGCTGCATGCAGACACAAACCTACCTGGGGCCCCCTTTGTGCACAGTCCCTCAGAAACAGAGCTATCTTTATGCCAGCGAGGAACCCAAGTTGGGCAGCTGGCTCTGCAAGCAGCACAGAGCTCCTACAATCACAGCCTGCCAGTGGAGGCTACAACTACTAGGCAGTGACTCTTCCCTGGGGGTAGGTCTCTGCGGAGAGAACCCAGGCTGGGCACCAGTGGAAATACTTTGCAGCCACAAAGGATGAGTGCTTCAGCCCTGAGGATGCAAAACCCCTGGAGGAACTATTGCTGTGGAGGTCCTGGTGCACAGGTGGGATGGCAGCTCCGTCTCAGGTGAGGCAAACCGATCTGTGCTGCTCCCGCGGAGGCATCCCAGACAGCCCCCTGGCATGGGGGCTCTTTCCACCAGAGGCAAACCACCGTTGGTTTCTGGCCAGGGGGAGTCCCAGGTGGGTGCGTGCAGTTGGAGCTTCCTCCTGGAGGAGGCACACTATCTGGGGTCTCTGCAGAGGAGGGTTCCCGGGCTGCCACCCTGGGTGGGTGCTCCTTTGAGATGAGGGCCGCCAAACCCACCAAGTACCTGGAGGGAGTCCCAGGTGTGTCCCAGAGGAGAGATCTCCTGCCCCAAAGAGGCAAAACAGCTCAAGCAGGTACCTGGCAGGTGTCTCAGCGGCTCCCAGTAGCGGAAGATTCCCTTGGGTCCCATCGTGGTCTGAGGCTGAGCCGAGGGTGGGGAGCCCAGAGGGGCTTTGTTCCCTCAGCACACGGTATGGATGCAGAACAATGAAGAATGAGATGTACCAAGGAATTTTCTCCTCTGTTGGGTTTAATTTCAAAATACAGCAAGAACTGTCCTGGGCAATGAGGTCACCCAGAAGAGAAGTCCTAGCCACAATGGGAAGAGTTTGTTACCTAAAGTCCTCCATCTGTCCCATTAGATTTGCTCACAAGAATGACTTCGGGCCAGACACAAATGAGAGTCACTGCACAGGTCTCTGGGCTGTCCACAGGGCAGGAGCAGGCTTGCAAGATCAACCATGGAGACTTCACGGCCGTGGTGACCTGGGAAGGGAACTGAAAGGGCAACCCCACTGTATGGGCAACCACAGCTCCCCATGGGACTGTGGTATTTGGGTGCCCCTGCTGCACTCAACCACTCCCTGGGAGAGACCCAGATGTCCCAGCTCCCTCTGCTCCGCTCCCCCCACTCTAACCACTCGGGACGCAGGCATGTCATCTCCCCCTGTTCAACCCCACATGCAGGCCTGCCCTCCAGGGGATCTGGGTAACGGGGTGCCCCAACCTGCCTCGCTGTTCTCTGTCCCCTCATTCCTATGCACCCAGGCACAGCTGTCCAGATGTTCCTGCTCCACCCCACATACCCAAGTACACGCAGACCCCTCTTGCCCCCCAGCCATAGGCTGTCCTCTAATTACCCAGTGCTATCTACAAATTAGGAGTGAGCAGCCTTCCCCTTAACCCCATGGCATGCCAGGGCACTGTTAGGGGGTTGTTTGCAGAATGTGGGCCCTTCTCACATCCCCTACTTTCTTCCACCCTCTCCCAGTGCCCTCCGAACCCTCCCAGTTGCCCTGCATGCCCTTCCATCGCACCCCAGGTCCTCTTCCCACCTCACAAGAACCCTACTTTCCTCAGGTCCCATGTACCCTGCGCTTCCAGGACTCGTGTCTTCTGTCCTGGGGTCTCTGAATGGACCTGTGCCTGTCTACTCCATAGGTTGTCCTCTGGTCCCTCTCACTCTGGCAATTACTCAGACCACAGGGTGTGACTTCCCTTCAGCACAACTCAACGGGAAACCCTTAACCGCAGCACAGAGAGGAACCAGGCAAGGGTTAAAGGACCTGAGACAGCACTTGGGGATTTAAGGAGGGGTGGACTGGGTCAACTTGGGCTCTGCTACTTCTAAAATGAACCATTAGACCCTCTTAGGTGTCCCTATCCCTACCTGGGCAATTGTCACTGGAGAAATCAGACCCTTCCCTGTGTTGGTAGCTTGGAAACGTGCCCAACACCTCCCAGTGATCCTGGGGCTCTGGATGCTCTTGGTCTCTACCTCAGGCTGAGCAATCTTCCATCTGCCTCCTCTTTTGCTCCACTGTCAAAGTGCCTCTGCAACCTGTTGTGTCTGTGAAAAAAATAAACTTTTTTTTTTTTTTTTCCCGAATTTTCTGGTTATTTGTGCAACAGACATTGAGAATTTCCCCACTTACTTGAGTAAGTGCTGCAAATGCACAAGCCCTTCCTGTATGAAAACTAGCAGGCAATGTTGCGGTCTGAAACAGAAATAGAAACCGATGAGCTCATCATTCTGTGTTGGATTAAATAAAAATAGCAGCAAGGAGGAGGAAATATGGCTGGGGGGGATGCAGGTTTTCACACTGCGTGTGTCCAGGAGCTGGCAGAAGAAGTGCATGGGCCTGGGACTCCCACGGCATGCTGGGATATGTAGTCCCACATCGTGGCAGCCATGCTGGATCCACAGCACTGGTGGGCATGCACAGGACCCCTCGTCCCAGGGCGGAAAGAGGGCAGCAGCTCTGCATCGGCCCTGTCTCCTCCCTGTCAGAGCACTGGTGGGACCTTCCATGGCTTCCGAGGCCCAGAAAGGAGGGAAGGGCCGGGCCTGGCCCTCAGCGGCCATTTCAGTGACCCCGTGGGCAGAGGCACTTGCTCCGTCCAGCCCATCCCTTGCCCTGTGTGGTGGTGGTTCTGGGAAGGGCCTCCTCAGGCACCTGCACGTCCATGCCGATTTCTCCTCAGCACCCAGGGACCACTCGGGTCTGCTGGAGCAAGACCTTTCCCCACAAATCACCAGTCGTTGGACAGAAAGGGAGCGCAGAAAGAGGAAAACCTCCAGAAGGCCCAGGGAAGCCACGCCTCTGTCGTCCATCTTGTCTGAGGCTGGTCTCTGTGCCTGGGAAGCGTTTGGGTGATCCCAAGCCTGG
This sequence comes from Tyto alba, assembly GCF_018691265.1. Lineage (NCBI taxonomy): Eukaryota > Metazoa > Chordata > Aves > Strigiformes > Tytonidae > Tyto > Tyto alba. The sequence continues at coordinate 59,740 of NW_024881285.1, read as the reverse complement.
CACTCCCCATTCTCTGCACAAGGAGAAAGAAGGAAAAGCCAGAGATGTGGAGGGAAGAAAAATGTCCATACTGAGAGAAGGAAGTCATGGGACAGGGACAGCCAAGTGGCCACAAGCCCCTGGGCATGTCCTGAAACCAAGAGATCCCCAAACCGCACATGCAGCAAATCCCATCACCAATGTCCTGGAGGAGGCTGACGGGATTTCCTCGTGCCGAAACTGAGGTCATTTCAGTTTTACCCCTCAGCACTGGGACAATGTTTCACCTCCTGGAAAAGAGGTGCCAGTGACTGCCAGTCATGCTGCTATGCTCCCTCTTTGCTGCCCAGGAACTAAACCAGGTTTCTGTCTTGGTGGCAAACTTACTTTGTGGGTGAGTGTGAAAGGAAACATCTATCCAGGTGGTGCTTTACCCTTCTAATGTTGAGGCATTCGAGCTTCCACTGAGCACAAACCCGTGTGGCCTGATGGGACCTGCTCTGGGCCCAGAGTTGGGCTGGAGACTCCTCAGTGATCTGATTTATCACATGACTTAGTGATTTCCCTCGGTAGAAAGACCCGATTTCATAAGATCGGCTGGACAGGGTGACACTAGAGGCTCCCTGGTGAGACACAGCTCATCCCAACACTGAGCTCCTGGTTCTGGGTAGATCTCTCCATTTTGGCACTTCAACAAGATGTTGAAATTACACCCTTGGATCTCTTGCAAACTGGTGCAGAAAGATCTGCCACTGCAAAGTGACCTTTGGCTTTGCAGATGTTGATCACTCGCTCGTGACTGTGTTCTCAGGAACAACCTTTGCTCAAAGTCAGGGATTGAATTTTTAGGGCGGCATCAGTGTGGCCCCTGCCCCCAGGTGCTGGAAGGGGCCCTAAGCAAAATCTTTCCATAAGGACAGTTGGGTTCCTGAGGTGATTAAGATGGATTTGGGCAAGGAGGAAAATGCCAGAGATCAGGAGGGGACACGAGTGGATTAGTGCTGGCACTGGAGATTGACCTTCTGACACTGCGGGTGGCCCATGGGATGGCCAAACAGAGCACCTGCTTGGAGGATTTCATCAGTAGAGACATAAATTGGTTAAAATGGTAAAAAAATAGGATAGTAAAGAGACCTGGCTTTACCCCAAGTGGAAGAAGAAAGTCCAGCCCCACAGAGCTGGGCTCAGCCTTGCTTTCTCTCTTTCCCCCGTTCCCCTCATGGCCCTGGGTGACAGCTCCGGTGGCCTCCGCTGCCCTGGCACGCAGGTGCCCTCCATGCCTCCCGCGGCTGCACTTGAATCCTCTGCTTTCCCCTCCAGGGACATTCAGGTCTTCACCCACCTTGTTCCCAATGAGGCCGAGTTGCCTCCTCTTGCCCCCCAAAGCCGGTTCCTTTCCATAGCAGCCATCAAAAAGGTACCTTGGGCCCCCCGGGGGGCGGCAGCCCCCTTAGCCCCCTTCCCAGATGCTCACAGCCCCCCCAAAGCACGGAGCCCCCCCCAGCCCCAGCCCGGGCTCCGCAGCTCCGCCCCCCCCCCCCCCCCCGCGGCTCCACCTCCCACAAAGAGCGGGTCCTGCCACGTGCCCCGGCCCCGCCCCCTCCACAGCCAATCAGCATGCGGCTCCCCGCCCTCCCGCGCGGGGCATGCCGGGAGTTGTAGTCCCGGCCCCGGGATGCACGCATGCGCACGGTGCCTGGTGCGAAGGGGGCGGGCGAGCAAGGAGCCGCATGCAGGGTCCTCGTGTAACGGGGGTGTTTGTGCAGGGTCCTCGTGCAAGGCGGGGGTGTCACCTCCCTTCCCCGTGTTATTTTACGCCCCGTGTCGCCGCTCGGGGCACGCCGGGCAGTTCACCTCTGTGCTGAGCGGCGCTGGGGGGGAAGTTCGTCAGAGCACATGGATTTGTAGGATGGAAATGACGGATCAGCTTGTTGCAGTTACCTTAATAAAACAGTTTGAATCCTAGGATATTATTTTTATTTTAGTTTAAAAGTATGATTTTGATTTAACATGAAGCTACAGTAGCTATGAGAATATAAAGTACACTAAGGCCCTTAGGATTAAGCAACTAGTAGTCTGTGTGCCTTGAACTCTATAACAATCGTTATGGACTCTGAATTAACACAAAAGGTACTGGTTATGGATCTCGACTTGAAACAATAGGTACCAGAAGAAACTGGTTTTGGTTGGGAAGATCAACCAAGGGAGAGGTGAGCATTAGCCAAAGATGGAGTGAGCATGGGCAAGGATGGAGTTCAATCAGCCGACACAGTGATGAAGACTATCGACAACCACCAGAGACCCCCATCCAGTATAACCACGCATGCATTAGAGACATTTGCATATGATAATAATTTCCAGGAAGTAACATGAATATGCTAATCATTGCTCTCCCCCCATCCTATTTAAATCAGTCAGTAAAGATGACCAATGATTTCTGTAGCATAGGAATAGAGGTAAGGTGAGGTAACTGAAAGCCAATCATTATTAAGGTCAACTTAAACTTTATGAATTTTGTGTCTTATGTAACCATGACTCTGCTGAAAAAGTGTATAAATATGTTGTGCTTTGTGCCTGTCGGCGAGCATGTCTTTGGCAGAGTTATCCCCCGTGTTCCCCAGCGCTGGAATAAAGAAGTGCCTGCTTATCTGCTGGGTGTAGATAAGTTCTTTCGCAATTGCGACCGCTAACAATGGGGCTGGGGAGGTGAGGAGCAAAGTTGTCCATAGAGAGCCTGGCCTCAAGGGACTGCTTTTCCTACCTGCCCATATCTGCCTAGCGACCGTCTGCATCACTATCACTTGGAGAATGCTGCTATCACTTCTTCTGTATACAAACATACACAACATTACAATATTACAAAAAAATACAATATTACCTTTTATCTGAAAGGCTCATCTGAACTCTTCCTCTTTAACTACTGTCCTGAAACCTCTCCAATTAGCTGCAGAAGTCTTGAAGACTTGAAGAAAATTGTGGACAGAGATAAGGCAACTGAGAGCTCTCTGCCTTTTAATGAGCCTCGTGGTGGTTTTGGTGCCGAGCGTGTGGATGTGCAAGGCTGAGAGGAGCTTGCTCAAACTGCTCAAAGAGTCAGAGTCAGCAGCAAAAGTTGAAGTTTCTTGGAGTATTACTGAGCCCCCCTGATGGCCATTACCAACAGAGGCTCCCCATGGACTCATCAGAGCAGGAAATCGCAGGCAGTGATGCCAGTCAAAGGCAACGTGCTGGTGGCTCTGATGCAGTGTAAAGCCTTGGTGTGTTTTATCAAGCCAAATGCCAAGCCCTGACCCCAGACCCTCAGAAGAGAGATCCTGTCCATCGCATGAGTCTCAGGCCTCTTCCTGGGATGTGTTTCAGTGGGTGAGGCCAAGTGAGGGACAACAGTCCGGCACCTCCTGTGCGAGGAGACAATGTGGCCTTGGTGCCATGAGGACAAGGTATCTCCTCGTAGGCCGTGGTGGCAGAGACATCAGCCACAGCCAGGGGCACAAAGACCTCTGTTCTGTCAGGGCCTTTCAGCCTTGCCAGTACCCTTGGCCACCTCCATGAGGGTCTGTCCTCCACTGTCCCAGGCCTGCGCCTCTTTCCCTGCGGGCTGTAGACACCCAACACACTTCCTCACCGTGTTCTCACCCTCCTGGCATGTCCTTACCCTTACTGACAACTCCCCATCCCCACTGGCTGTTCCTTCAAACACAAAATCATGGGATAACCCAGAGTGACCTGTCATGCCAAAGCACTAGCTTCAGGTGACTTCTCTTCCTCCTCATATCCATCTGGACATCTAAATCTGTGTTTTCCTGTAGTTTTCTTTTCTTGTGCTCCTTCCCACTACCAAAAAACATGCAATCATCTCTGAAAGTACCCATCAAGCTTTCTCGCGGTACTGCTATACTTCCCTGAGCCTCCACTTCACCAGGCCAATGAAGCCCCCCCCTCTCAGCCTTTCCACACATGGCCCCTAACCCCATCTTGGCAGACCTCCTATGGGCCCGCTCCACCCCCTCCCCACTCCTCCAGAGCAGGGAGCCCCACATGAGGACACACCATTCCAGATGTGGCCCCAGCAGTGCTGAGTCGGGGGGGTGGGGTGATAACTCCCACTGTCTGGGTGCCCACGCTCCTCCCAGTGCAGCCCAGTATGCACATGGCCATATTCACGGTTAGCACCACTGCCCCGTATGGCGTCCTTCGTAACGCCCAGGCCCTTCTCCTTAAGGTCGCTCCTCATCCCCTTCAGGTCCAAGCCTGCATTGATGTACAGGGTTGTTTTACCCCCTAATGTAGATGATCAGAAGATCAGAAGGGGAAGATCCCTTCTCCTTGGAAAACTTCTCGAGGTTTCTGTTGGCCAAATCCCTGAGTTTCTCAAGGTCCGCCTGGACTGATGCTCCACTGTGTCAGCTCTTGGTCTGTGCGTGCACGTGACTCCCCTGACTTGTGGTGTCACTAGCAGCGTCACAGCACGGGGAATTGAAGTAAGGATATGACAGATAATAAGGAGGAGATTCTAGTTAAAGTAAATTGCATGCCAAGATAGGTATTACAATGGTGACCATTCCAGAAATGCCAAATCAGGGTACAAAACAAGCACGGACATACTGGAGAGAGTCCAACAAAGGGTCGTGAAGATGATGAAGGGACTGGAGCATGTCTCCTATGAGAAGGGGTTGCGAGACCTGTGACTGTCCAGCCTGGAGAGACATGTCCATTTCTGGAAAGGGGGGATGGAAAGCCCTGCTGGGCATATCTGTCCCCCTTGAATCCAGGTCCTTGTGCAAGGCTCAGGTGGTGGAGTTCGTCTGGTGCCCACATTTGTCTGAGGGATGGCTGGTCAGTGCCATTCCCAAGCAGGGAGTGAGAGATTTGGTGCCGGGACAAGTCTGGCCCAAGGCGGTTGCACCTCACAGCTGTGCTGTCTCAAGTCACTGACCCATGGATGGGGCCTGTGAGAAATAAAAGCCCACAGATGTCAATCACCACAAGTAACGTGGCTGACATGATGCCAAGATGCCAACATGGAAATTTCCAGCCCATACAGTATGTTCAGGAGAAGAAATCCTGATCTTCCTCTGCATTGACCCTCACTAATCTTTCACATCGATCCACATGTCCTGCTTAAACTGACCCCTTCTCAACTTTCTGCAGCCTGCCAGATACTCCCTCTAGCCAAATCCTTGATTATGTTCCTACCTGTCCTTTCCCATGTATATCACTTAGGATTTTCCACTAAGGTTACTGACTGTGGGAAGTGGCTGGTGATAGGAATGGCACGGTGTGTGGGAACTGGGCAGGGGGTGGGACACGACGGACAACAGAGTTTACACACACAGTATCATACAGAAAGGATCTTACTTTTCCCACATATTCAGACTTCATCAGGAGTCACTCTGGATCAAGAGGAATTGGGGGAGGCTGATAATTCTTGTTCTGGAAGCAGAAACAGAAGGAAAACTGGTAAAAGCAGGTATCTTGTTCTATTGTTACTTCTTACAGAAATCTTCTGTTTGGCTACACTCCTGGAGTCTCCCAAATCAGCCACACAAGACCTGAAGAATTCGGGAGAATTATGCAGGGAGCCTTGGATTGTTAGGGCATTTTGCATGATAATGAGCTCTCTGGTGCCAAGTTCCTGAACTGCAGATACTGAGATAATGAACCAGCTTATATCGGGCTAAAAAGGCTTTTTTTTTTTTTTTTTTTTTTGGGGGGGGGGGGGGTTGGGAGGACGGGGGGAGAGGGTGGGGGGGGACAGGCACAAAGGTGGCTTCTGTGAGAAGATGCCAGAAGCTGCCCCCATATCCATCAGAGCCAGTTCCAGCCGGCTCCAAGGTGGACCCACAGCTGGCCAAAGCTGAGCCCATCAATGACAGTGGTAGCACCTCTGTGATAACATCATTAAGCAAGGGGGGGGAAATGTTGTGCAATAGCAACTGGGGGAGAAGAGTGAGAATATGTGAGAGGAACAACTCTGCAGCACCAAGGTCAGTGAAGAAGGAGGTGAAGGAGCTGCTACAGGTGCCGGAGCAGAGATTCCCCTGCAGCCCATAGTGAAGACCATGGCGAGGCAGGTTGTTCCCCCACAGCCCCTAGAGGTCCACGGTGGAGCAGATACCCACCTGCAGCCCTTGGAAGACCCTATGCCAGACAAGATGGGTGTCCCCCAAATGAGACCGTGGCACCGTGAAGAGCCCGCACCAGAGCAGGCTCCTGGCAGGACCTGTGGACCCATGGAGAGAGAGGAGCCCATGCTGGAACAGTTTTGCTGACAGGACTTGTGACCCCATGGGGGACCCATGCTGGAGCAGCCTGTTCCAGAAGGTCTGCAGACCATGGGAAGGAGTCCCGCTGGAGAATTTCATTCAGGACTGTCTGCCAAGGGTGGGATTGCACACTGAAGCAGAGGAAGAGTGTGAGGAGGAAGGAGCAGCAAAGACAACGTGTGATGAACTGACCACAATGCCCATTCCCCATCCCCCTGTGCTGCTAAGAGAAGCACTTCCCAGGAGCTCAGTTTTACGTGCGAGGTACGCCATGCATGCACCCGAGGGGCATTTTACACAGCAGTTCTGTATGTTCCCAGCACAGCCCCTGTGAACTTTCTGGAAAGCTGACAGTGTGCATCCCGGCCGCAAAGGCTCAGGATGAGGAGCCAGAGAGGAACGTGGCCAGAGGAGGATGAACGAGAGCTCCTAAAGTCTATCCAGAGGAACAGCACGGCCAAGGGACTGACAGGAGCCTTTCCACATCACCGCCAACTTCCTGAGTTTTCAGGCTGCCCCCTCCTCCCCCGGCGTGCATGTCCAGGCCCCTTACTGCACCTGAGATGAAAGCAGGGCTCCCAGGGACAGCCTTGCTTTTTGATACAACTGACTCATTCTCAAACCAAGAGGAGGGGAGAAGAGGACCACAAAGATTCTTATGTGATGTACAGCCACTGGGGAAAGGAACCAAAAGCTCGACGTCAGCATTTGCATGCTGCATAAGATAGCATTTTAGAAGGCGCTCAGAAACAATTTCTTTTAAAATTTTGGCTTGTAAGACATCCACTACCATTATGAGTCTTTAACATGAACACTCTTACTGTAGAAGTTGCACGATTAACAGGGAAAGAGCTTACTTGCTCTTAGATTTTTTAATTTCCTCCTGATGCTTTAGTTTTTCGAAGAACAACTGAAAAAAATCCGAACTTTCTACGTGTCTAGGAGCAACACAAACAGCATCTATGTCAGCACCTGCAGAGAGATTCCATTTCTTCCGTTATTGTTGGAAGTCACTTTCAAACATGAGAACTATGAGCAGCCAATGAAAGTTGTACCTTGAGTGTGTACTCGAAGTTTGTAAGAACCAAATGTAAATATTCTGACACCAACATTTGCTGCTGCTGAAGGGGGAAGATTCTGTGGGTAGAAGAGAAAGTGTTTACTTTATATTATAAGATGCACATTGACATACGTGCAAGTTTAGGTGGCATATGGGCTCTTTAGAAAGACTACAACAGCCTCCATAAACAGTGTGTCCTGGTTTGGGCTGGAATAGAGTTAATGTTTCGTTTGGGTAACTAGAAGAGTGCTGTGTTTTGGATTCAGCATGAGGTTTGGTATGAGAAGAATGTTAATAGCACACTGATGTTTTCAGCTGCTGCTGAGATTTCAGGGACTCTCCGGCTCCCCATGTCCTGCCTGTGCGCAAGGGCACAGGGAGCAGGGAGGGAGCACGGACAGAGCACCTGACCCTAACTGGCCAGTGAAATATTCCAGATCATGTAATGTCATACTTACTATATAGAGGAGGGTTAGTCGGGAAGGGGGGGGCTCTCTCTTGCTTGCAGGATTGTGGTTGTGGGATCTTGGTATTTTGGGATTGCTAGCTGGGAACGGGCTGGGTAGTTAGCAGGTGGTGAGCAATTGCATTGTGCATTGCCCGTTTATATTTTCTACTACTGTCATTGTTTTTATTTTCTTACCGTTATTAAACTGTTTCTATTTCATGCTGCGAGTCTTCCTTTACCCCTCCAATTCCCTCCCCCATTCCCAGGTTGAGGGGAGGGGGTGTGAGCAGCTGTGCGGTGTTTGGCTGCCGACCAGGCTCAAACCACAACACAGTGTCTTCTCACTCCCATACTGAGTTGTTAGTCTAATAGCCTGCTACTGTTTTTCTGAAGTGAGTGCTTGTATCTTAAAAAAAAAAAAAAAAAAAAAAAAAAAAAAAAAAAGATGAGTAATGTAGCAGTCTTTTCATTAATTTACATAGATTAAGACCTGTTATTAGTCTTCCCCGCAGCAGATGCACATAAATGAACACAATCTCTGCAACCACAACAACGGGGATCACTTCTCCCCTCAGGGTCCTGACCTCCTTTAAGTGCAGACGCCTGTCCTGGCGCGGGCTCCTGCACAGGGTTTAGGTTGGCTTCTACTCCATCGCTGACCTCTGTGTGTGGCAGGGTGGGGGGCCCTGCCGTCTCCCCATGGGATACAGTGGTCTCTTCTCTGGTGCACCTCCCTCACGTCCTTCTCCTTCCTTCTGCTGACCTTGGCGTCCATCCTTATTGCAACTGCTCCGCACAAGTCCCATCCCTCTCTGAGGTTCCCCTTCTTAAATACGTTATAGCAGAGGTGCAGCTGACGGGCTCGGCCCTGGCCAGAGGCGGGTCCCACTTGGAGCTGGGGGAGTTTTCGAGAAGCTTCTCACAAGGGGTACCACTGTAGCCCCCTCCCCAGCTACCAAACACCATGCCACAGAAACCCAGCATAGTAGGGGAATCTGCTTTTGGACTGGCAGAAATACTGATGCATACCTACAGTACAGAAGCATCACAAAATGAAGGAATGACGTATCTGTAATTCTACAAGATAAAAAGATGCTCAAAAGAATTCTCATTATGCACAGTTCACAATGTGAAGCTGGTTTCTTTTCCTGCTACTGTGGTAGATCCACTGACTGACAGGTTTTCAGATCTAAGACAACTGCTTTTGTCAGGTGACCCTGGATTAGATCGATGCCTTGTGAATGCTTCAGGAATAATCCCATTATAGTACGCAGGAGGGAGGAGCTGTTCTTTTCTAGTGCATGCCAATCTTGGTGTTGTTTTCTTTTATTTACATAATGAGATGTGGAACAGTCACTGTTGCAAAATTCGACTTGTGCTAATAGCAAGTGAGTTCTGACTTGAAATGCCTTTCGTTGTTTTATGGTATATATTTGATAGAACTTCTTCAATAAGCATGAATGACTTGCTTTACAATATGAGAATACGGTAGTTAGTTAAGCAACGTCTGCTGGGAACAAGATCTCCTCATCTACCATGATCTGGCAGTTGAAGGTGTAATAGCGGCTCCTTTGTTTTCTTGCTACAGTATTTACCTGTTCAAGTGTTTGTACATCTAAAAATGTCGCAGGCCCCGTGTTGTTTGGGAACAGGATGCTAGAATGCTGCCTCCAGTCAGGTAGCCCAGAACTGCATTCTGCTTTGGGCTGGGTTTGTCCATGAGAGCTGAATTTTTATCCTTGTTTGCTTCACCGGGAAAGCAGTGCGACACATTTGGCCGTGCCTCAAGGGAAGGACAGAAACAGAACTGCAGGCAAGTCACAGGACTGACCTAAAGAGTTGTGGCACAGCCCTGCAGAGGAGGTGGCCACAGGCCGTTTGCCTCCAGTTGACAACAAGGGCTCTTTAACTTGCCGTGGGGCAGATGGTGAACAGTCGCATGAACTTTTCCACCAGCTGAGCTGCGGGGTTGCAACAAGTAGCCCCCAGGCAGGAATATCTGCTAGTGACACTGCGGCTTCTCTAGGGAATGTCTCAGTGCAGCCCTGAACTAAATGCAGACAGAGCTGGTGATGTTTGCTCCTAATTTCAACAATTGCTGAATTCACTCAAGTTAGCTCGGCAAGCTGACAGCTTGTGTCAGTCATTCCAGCTCCCCGGAAAGTGAGGTTCAGCTCTCAAGAGATATCTGAAGAGCTTTCCGACAAACCACGCTTTGTCTGGAAAAGAAAGATTGCTAAACAGTAAATATTCCATGGCAATGGATTGATTTTATTGTGTTTTATTTTGTTAGGATCCTGTCTTGGGTTTGTGTGTGGCAGGGTTCTGGTAGTGGGGGAGGGGGCTATAGTGGTGGCCCCTGTGAGAAGCTTCTCAAAGCCTCCCCAGCTCCAAGTCGGACCCACCTCTGGCCAAGGCCAAGCCAATTAGCAATGGTGGCTGTGCCCCTGTGATAACGTACTTAAGAAGGGGAAACTGCAGTGGAGGAGGAGTTGTAAGGAAAATATCTCTGCAAGCACCAAGGTCAGGGGAAGAAAGGAGGAGGGGGGGAGGATGGCCGGAGCAGAGACCTCCCTGCTGCCCATGGTGAGAGGGCAGGCTGTGCCCTGCACCCATGGACGTCACCGGTGGAGCAGATGCCGACCGGCAGCCCTTGGAGGGCCTCACGCCGGAGCAGGGAGCTGTGCCCAAAGAAGGCCGGGACTCTGTGGGTGGCCCACGCTGGAGCAGTCCGTTGCTGCGAGGATTGCAGCCCATGGGAGGGACTCATGGTGGAGCAGGGGAAGAGTGTGAGGAGGCCTCCCCCTGCGGAGGAAGGAGAGGCAGAAACAACGGGTGATGACCTGAATGCGACCTCCATCCCCTGTCCCCCTGCACCACTGGTGGGGAGGAAGAAGAGAAATTGGGAGCAAAGTTGAGCCTGGGAAGAAGGGAGGGATGAGGGAAGGTGTTTTTAAGACGTGCTTATATATCTCACTGTCCTACTCTGTTTGATTGTTATATTAAGTGTTAGCGGTGTTCTTTTTTTTTCCCCTGAGTCTGTCTTTTGCCTGTGACTATAATGAGTGAGTCATCCCTCCCTGTCCTTATTTGGATCCCTAAGCCTTTTGCTTTATTTCCTCCTCTCCATCTCTGAGGGGGGAAGGAGTGAGCAAGCAGCTGCATGGTGCTCAGTTGCCCTCTGGGCTCAAACCGCAACAGATGCTTAAAACTGGGATGCGAGTTGTGACTTGAAATGACCCAAACCAAACTGCATACAAGCAAGCTTACTAGTTTAATAGGGCAACGCTTCCAGCTGAGACAAGCATTCATTAAGCTGACTCCTCGATTTGATTTGTGGTGTACTGACAGGCTATTCAGCCTTGTCATGCTGTCGGCTTGCCTGCAAGCTGTGACAAATTCGAAGACAGAGAATACAGACCTCCAAAGGTGTTAAGCATACGGGTCTGCAAAGTAGGTGCCTCCAAGTATTACAGGAAATGAAAATTACATATTGTGCAAAATGACAGAGCTTGGTTTGGAATGGTTTTGGGGTGTTGAATTATGATGGTTTTACACACCATCACAATTAAACACAAGGAACATCTTATTCTGGCAATGCGATGAGCATGAACCGTGAAGAGTCAATATAGTCTTATGGGTGTGACTGTGTTGGGATGTAGGAGACCTTAACTTTGCTCTGCTGTGCTCTGCATTGCTGTGTTGTGTGGAGTTGTTGCTGCTGTTGCCCTGTTCTTCCTTGGGCTTGTCTTCCCCTCCATCAGCTGCTACAGCTGCACTGTTGCACATACAGCAAAGCAAGGTTTGACTACAAGGCAATCACTTTAAGCTATAAATATATGTAGCCACCCCCCCCCCCCCCCCCCCCCCATTACATCTTAATTGGTAAAATGACCAAAGGAGAGCTGTGAAAGAATGCCAGGAATTGATAAAGGAACTGATAAGAGTGAACCTGAAGAAGCAACACTGTAATTAAAACAAAGATATACTGAGATAAGCACAGGGGATGACACCATAAAACCATCAAGCAGGGAAATATCAAGATAAGCACACAGGAACAAAAGCTGTTAGTTGAACGAAGGAGAACTACTTGAACTATGAGTGAGATTTCCTCATTAACATAGTAAAAACCCACCCTTGAGTTGGAAAAAGCCCCCTACCAACAAAAGTCCCTTCGTCACTGAACACGCACAGTTAAAAAAGAGGATATTGTGGCTTTAAATGGAGACGAGATGTTGCAAGGACCAATGTGAACGAAGGTGGCCAAATTTCACAGTAAAAAGTACTGATAACTGTCACTCGGGATGTGTAAATGCTTACCGTGTATTAACACAGGTGTGCTAGCTTCGTGGAATTAGCACACAGCACCCATCTCTGTGAAGATATGGATTAAACAAATGTCTCAACTCTGTGAATTTTTGGCTTATTGCTCACCAGGTGAAAGAACCCAGATTTTTGGGACAACACCCCCACTGAGCCCACCGACACCTCCTGTATGGCAGCAGACTGCAAGGCAGTGATCTCCCTGTTGAACAGGGATGTCTCTCAAGGTCACTCATCAAACTTGAGAGACCTCTTACGTGGCATCTGATATCTATAATGACATAAGCAACATTCTACATTAGGCCTAAAAATATATTGTATGCTAGTGACATTTGTATATCCAGACACATTATGATTATTAGAAGTGTAGTAAGAAGTAGAGTGTAACTGCTGCCTACATCATTATTGAAAGGGCATTTAAAACACTGTGAAACCACAGTTTGGAACTTCTGGGCGATGTGGTGGTTGAAGGCTGTCTTGTGTATAGTGTTCATGAAATGATAGAGCTCCTTCCTTTCCTCATTGCCTCTGTTGACAGAAAATCCCCTGCTTGCCTGAGAGAGTACTGCAGCTCCCTCCTCTAAGGCATCAACTTCCATGCTGCGGGAAGGCCTCTCAGGAAGACACTTAATGCACACAGCGTAAGGCCACCTGTAGCTTGCCCGAAGAGCAGAGGGTTGTTCAAGTCTGTCCAGCCACCCCGCGGGATTTCCTTCACGCTTTGGTCACCTTATTTCTTGATTCAGGCTTCTAGCTCGCTGCCAACTTCTACAGAGCTCTTCAGCAGTTACTCTGCAACCAAATTCTTTCTCCTCCCTGCACAAGAGAGGGGCTTGCTGGTCTCTAACAGGTGGGAAATTCTTTCTGATAACGGACATTGCCCAGGTGCCTTGTTACACTCCAACAGAGCTCCATGTGAAGTTGTTGCTCTCAGAGGTGTATGATGCAACTCAAGGCCTCAGGAACAGCTGCTGCTCTGGCTCACCTGAGCTCTGTGGAACATGTCCCTTACCAAGCGTTTACAACCTCCGTGCAAAAGGATTTATTGTCTTCTACTGCAAGAACGAAGACTTCAGCTGGTACAGCAGCAACCACGGTGGGCAACAGGAGCTGGAACTGGGGAAGGGCAATGCCCTTTGGCTACGACTGTAGCAGCACCATCTGCAGCAACCTTCATGTCACACCTCCAGAGGTGACTCTGAGGGGAACTTTTAAAGCAGAGGCGCTTTGCCGCTTGTGCGTTCGAACTTTCCCCGGGGAAGCGGAGCAGGCTGCGGGGCCAGCGAGGCCCGAAGCCCACGGCCATGGCGCTGGGCAGCCGGCCAAGGCCAGCCCGCGAGGAGGGAGGTCTGGGGAAGGTGCTGCCGAGCCCCGGGGAGAAGACAACCCTGTGGGCCCAGCCCCTAACGCTGCCCCTCGGGAAAGGGAGGGGAGGCGGAAGCCAACAAAGGAGCGTGGAATCTCCCAGGGCAGAGATTAACAGCCAACTTTATTGGAGCGGTGGAGGGGGATCAGGGCCAGCAGGCAGGGCCGGCGCAGGGCTGGTCGCGCGTCAGCGTCCGGGCCGGCTGTAAGGGCTCTGGGCCCGACGTCGTAAGCGGGCGCGGTCTCGCGCCCGCACGGGCCCGGGGCGGCTGGGGCGGCGGCTGCTCTGGAGCCGTGCAGAGCTGGGGGAGGACCCCGCTGGCAGCTGGCTGGCGGTGCTGGGGCTGCCGGTCTCGGGTACCGGGGAGCCACGGGAGAATCCCGGCACCAACTGTGCGGGGCTGCTGCTCTCAGCCCTGGGTGCTGGTGCGCGGCTCCTGCCACGGCCTCTTGTGGGCCGGCTGTAGGGCTTTTGGGCCCGACGGAGCAAGCGAGAGCGGTCTCGCACGCGGTCGGGCCCAGACAGCCTGGGGCAGCTGCTGCCCTCAGGCACTGGGGAGCTTTGGGATGGCCCCGATGCCGCCTGGTGACCAGTGCTGCTGGGGCTGCTGGTCTCCCCTGCTGCAGAGCGACAGGAGGACCCCAGTGCCGCTGTGCTGCCGGTTCTGGGGCTGCTGGTCTCTGGTGCCGGAGAGCTGTGGGACGGCCCCGATCCTGACTGGCTCTCCGTGATGGGACCCGCGACCTCCGAGCTGCCACTGGAGGCTGTAAGGGGAAGCAGGAAGGTCACGGGCACGGCCCCCCAGGCCCGTGGCAGGAGAGGCCAGAGCGGTGCCCCCAGCCCCCCTGGAGCAGAGGGGCTCTGCCAAGCCCAGAATGGGCACCCGCTGCCAGGCCTCGCCCGGGGGCACCCGGGTGCTTTGCCTCTTACCGGTGCCCAGGCCAGCACAGCTGTCACACTCCCATATGGCCGCGCCAGTCCCCAAGTGGGAGCAGCATCTGTGGGTGCCCTCGGCAGCGCAGGAGCAGCACAGGAGCAGTTGCCAGGGCCTGGGGAAACAAACGGGTGAGTGGCTGTGAGGACAAAGTGACCGCAGCACCGGATTGTCCGGCAGAGCTCTTGTTCTCCATCCGTCCGCTTCGAGCCCTTGGCGAGACAGAGATCCTGGGCAGAGCCCGGGGTGCCGCTCGGGCAACTTACCCCTGTTCCTCTGCGTGCTGCCTGCCTCCTGGGCAAAGGCACTCACGGGCATCGCAGCGGCTGTGCCTCTCATTTGGTGCTGCATCTGCAGGCTCGTTGTCCCATGCTGGGGATCTGAAGCACAAGGGAAAATGGCTGAGCCCCTGCTGCCCCGGCATAAGGCAGGGCGTCCCTGCTCTTTCCCCCCTGCCCGCTTTCTGACTCCTGCGTGAAGCTGAAGCCCAGGCTGAGGGGAGAGAGCGGAGGGCCGGGAGCGCAGGGGCAGTCCCTGGCACGGCACAGCGCTGGCACCCTCCTGTCTGGTGCGGCGGGCAGGACACCAACCTGAAAGGGACTCGGATGCCCATGGTGAGCATCTCCAGGAGAAATGCACACCCGTCTCTACAGAGAGGGCACTGAAAGCAAATGCCAGCGCGCGCAGCCTGTCCCTGCAGGGGAAACATGAGGAGCAGGCATGAGGCCATGGTGCTGCTGGGCGCCCGCCGTGCCCCCCCCGTGGGCGAGGGAAGGGCTCCTACCTGGATGCAGGCCCTGTGGAACCAGGCGTGTTTGCACGCTGGGCACACCATGGTGCCGTAGGACTTCCTGTCCTCAACAGGGTCCAGGCAGATGAGGCAGGGGGTGTTCTCCCCCGGAGCCGCCTCCACTGCCTGCTCTGGGCGGTGCTGCCAGCAGAAGGACCTGGGGAGGCACGAGGAAAAGGAAGGGTGAGGAGGTGGGAATGGCTGGGTCCTTCCCTGGTGGCAGCAAGAAGGGGAGAGGAGGTACCTGTACTGAGTACAGAACTGCGTGACGCATTCCCCCTCCACGGCGCAGGGGAGGTGGAAGCTGCGGTCGCAGCCCTCCTGGCAGCAGGTGATGGCGGCCCCGCTCTCGCCACAGACGAAGCAGCGCTGGAAAGAGCAGAGCAGCCCCCATCAGCGGCAGCCTCAGGGCCTCCACAGCCAGCCCCACGCCTCCGGGCAGGGCGCAGGATGCGGCCCCACTGCTGGGTCAGAGCCCGCGGATGCGCCCGGCGCACGAGGCTCCTGTGCTGGGTCTGGGTGGAGGCTCTGTGGAGCTGCTGGGCACGAGACTTTTGTCCCAGAGCTGCTTGGAAGGGATGGGATTTCTTTCTTGGGGTCTGGGCTAAGCTCCCACACCGCTCCCGTGGCACCACAGATCTCCCTGAGCTTGTCCAGTCCTCACCTGCTGCGCTGCCCGCTCGACTGTATGGCAAATATCCTCCAAGAGGAATCCCATCAGGCCCACATTTTTGACCCGTTGCTGGAAGAGGCCGTTGGCAAAATACTGCAGAGAGACGAGATGAGACGAGGAGGTGATGAGGAGGAGAGCGTGGCCGGGACTGCCTGTCGGCAAGCTGGAGGGAGCCCCGGGGGCACTCACCAGGCAAAAATGGTGGGCGCAGAGCCCTTGCAGATCCTGCAGTCTGTACCCGTAGATGTCCGGGTCAGCCTCTGCCCGGCCACACAGCATGCATGCTGGAGGGGAGAGAGCAAACGACAGCGGGAATGAGCAGCTCACCTCTGCAGGGCCGGGGCAAGCATCCCTGAGGGCTGGCCTTGCAGGCACGAGTGTCCCAGCAGCAGGTGCCCACGGCCCAGCCTGGGCCCCGCTGGCTGCGGCACGGAGGGGCCCTGCCCCGGGGCGCTTGGGGAGCTCCTGGCTGCCCCTGCCACCGCTCTCGGCCCCACGCTGAGCGCCCCGACAGCCCCTCTGCTATGCTGCGGGAGGGATGCTTTGCTCTCACCTGGCTCCATCAAGTCGGCGGCCTTCTGCTTCCTCGCAGACATGGTGCACATCAACAGTGAGTGCTGGGAGAGTCGCTGTCCCCGCAGTGCTGGGGTGTCTCTCCCAAGTGCTCCTCGGTTGACTCTGGGGGAGAAGCAGGGCGCAGGTCAGCTTGCAGCAGAGGCCCAGCGCCCCCCGGCACGGGGCCGCCCTCCTCCCTCGGCAGCCCCGCACGAGCCCCGTCCCCCCCTGCCCTCCCCTCACCTCACCAGGTCGCACTGAGGCACAGCCTGAGCCCAGCGATGCTTTATGTAGGCTTGTCCCCCCCGCGGGTCACAACGGCCACAGTGACATCAGCAGGGTCCCCTTTAGCATTTGACTGTGCACTTGCTTCAGGAGCAGTCACCCCACTGATGTGGTTGCTGAGGGCTTGGCACCCCATCCTTGCACTTTGCGTTTGTGATGGTCCAACCAAAATCACAGCTGATGCCTCAATCATCCGGTGGGTATCTTTGACAAAGTAGACATTCTCTTTGAGAACGCTGTAGTAATGCATGCAATGACAGGGAGATGTGGTAAGAGAAGGTGGGGGGGGTCCCTCAGAGGTGGGACTGCAACTTTTTGACTGGAATTCTCTGAATTGAGCGAGACCATGAAGAGCCAAGTGAGATTTTCCTGATGTGTGCACCAAGAGGAAGGACTGGATGTTGGTCATGCCTGCATGGAGAGCGGAGTAGCTCCCAGCGAATCCCAAGCTCACTGACCCATTTCCAGAGAGCTCTGAGGGTACATACTGTGCATGCACCAGGGCCTGGTGGGTTCTAGAAGTGTGAACTGTGCATGACACCTAATTGCCCTAATGAACCCAAGTACCTGTACTTAAAGACATGAATTTAAGCCCCGCATGGTGCCCCTCCAGAACTGGACCTCTAGGCTGGCTGGACCAACGCTGGAACCAGGACTGGTGAAATCTCTCTCTCTCCCTCCTTCCTCCCTCCCCTTATTCTCTAGGTCTCTTTTTCTCTTTCTCCCCTTTTCTTTCACTCTCCGTTCTCTGCATATATGGCTCATTGGTATATGCTAGAAGACTTAAGGCTTGTTGGCATACATTAGGTGTTGTATGGTTTGTTAGTGTATTTATGGTTTGTCAGTATACATGCTAAGTTTTGCGTCAGCCACTGTTTTCATTGTTATTTGCAAATTTTTGTTGCTGTTCAAGTTTTTGCCTAGCTGCCATACTATCCGTTGTGCAACTGTCGAATTTCAGGTAAAAACTTGTTATTTGTAGAAAGCTTTTGGCTGATCGTTGTCACTCCTCATATGGCACAGAGAATTAAAAACAACCTCACCCATCCCTGTGAGGCTGTGGCTGTCTCAGAGGGCCTGGCAGGGGAGGCCAGGTAGAGGCTGAACTGAGTATCTGTGGGTATGGGAAGATAATGGAAGATTGGTGAGTAGGTCTGTAAACACATTGAAGGGACTTGTATCTGGGGTGTAGATCATACTGGTTGTTTATCTTTGTATGTCTGACATCTGCATCTAGACACCATTGGCAGCTGATAGACTCAGAGGTGCCTCATCAAACATCCTTGAGGTTCTTGTCCTGCTATGGGAACGATCTAAATTACACAGTGGAAAACTCTACCTGTGAAAATCCCTGATATAGAGGCAAAACCAGCATGTTCAGTATCTTTTCCTTCTCTTCTTTTTAGCTAGCAAGGACTGAGCTCCGCAGTGCCTACGTCCCCGCTTGCCTGCCTCTGCCCCTGTGATGTTGCGGAGATCCCCTGGGATGGGAGGTAACGAGAATAAATTTACATTTTGTATTCCGTCTGTGGTTTTGTGGTTGTTCCTGCGTCCTGCCTCTCTCAGATCACACATTTGGCATAGTCAGTGGGATCCAGGAACAGCCATGCCAAGAAGTCAGGGACTGGGGAGGCCATGATGGTGACTCCCCTTGTTCCCTGTGGCCACTTTCCTGGCTAAATTGGCTCTGCTGGAAGCATGGCCTGAAATAGGTAATGGGGCTGTGGCTACCCCCCAGGCAACTGAAACAGCTATGCATGGATTGCCATGGAAAGCAACGTCGGATTCTTCTCACAAGTTAGTGGGGAGATTGAGGTGGTTATTAGTTATTGGTCTTAGAGCTCTTGACTGTGGAGTTGTTGCATTACAGAGTAAAATGAGAGAACGGGAAAAGGAAGTCAGCACTTCAGTGATGGGAGGACAAATATGGAGGTAGCATAGCCATCATACCCTTCAACCACTTCCATTCCATGCATATTTGTGATGCTGTACTGGAGCATTTTACCAGATATTTGTCATCTGAAAAACAAACAAAAATTAGGAAAAAAAAAAAGCCACTTGTGAGCACAGATCAGTAGAGAAGTCAGCAAACAAGCATTCATTGTACATTGTCAAAGTCTCATGAATTTCAGGTGTAACTATGCCAATGTGTGACTTTCAAAGAATTTTCTGTGTGTTGGTCAAACTCAGCTGGCATGGCAGTCAGACAGCAAGACTCATCATCCAACAAGTGTCCTACACAGAAACAACTTTCGCTACATTCTGCTTTGTCAGTTAAAATAATGCCAACACTTAACATGCAAAAAAATTAAAACAAATACTTCAACTAAATGGACTCCAAGCCTTAAGACTAATACTAACAACATCAATAATAACAATATTAATAATGAAGATGATAACAATTAGTCCTTTAAAAGCAATCAGGTATGCCTTCAGGATCAATCAGGCTTTTGTATCACTGAATATTATTTTTTTGAACATGTTTAAAAAAACAAAACAAAACAGAAAAACCCCACAATACCCCAAAACCTCAACCAATGAGTTTCTCTTCTACCAGTTAAGACACTTGATTAAATGTTGCAGGGGAAGGAAAAATAAAGAAAAGACTCATAGAAACCGATCCAGATCTCGCAGGACTGCATTCTTGCTGTCTGTAAATCAGGAACTTCTACATATCTTATTTCAAATTTATCTTGTTAAAGCTAAGTCTCCATATCTAGAATATATGTTTCATTCCATGTGGGAGCAACATGCTGAACGCCTTCTAGCAAACAAAACAGTTCAGACTGGGCTCATATACAGCTACTGCTGGCACAATACCCACATTCAGCAATAGTGAAATTCAAAAAATGCCCAATTATGAAAGTGTTTTAACTCCAAGAACTTCTGATACTGTACTGAGGAAGTTATGCATACCTTCAGAGAAAAACAAAACAAAACAAACAACCCAGCTCCAGTAATCAAGTTGTATTTCTGCTTTTATTCAAATAAATTTTAAAAAATACTTAGAGCAAATATTTACATGTTCAATCCAATTACTCTTCAAATCCTCCTGATTAATAAAGAACAGGTTCTTACAGTAATTATCAGAAGTTCTTAGAACAAAGCCTTGTACTTTTGGAAAAGCAATTAAGTGTTTGCTGAACATTTAACCAGTGTTGAAAAATCCACAAGAGAACACTGTTCCTATAATATGGTATTCCTCCATCTCCCCGTGAAGGCAGAGGCATTTTCAGACCATGAGCTGCTTTACAGGTATTGAAACCACCTAGTAATGGGTAAAGGACATTTCAGAAATATGGCAAAATTGTATCACTGATCTGAAAAAACTGAAGACAGGTTTTTGTAATAAAAGTTTCATTCCAGTCACAACATCATTTTTCAGTTTTCTGAAAACATGATGGCACTGGAAAAATCTGATTTCTATCCAAGATAGTATCCAAACAGATGGCTTTTGCAGGTAAATTCACTTTGTATCTTTAAAGTCACATAACTAAAGCATAAATGTTTTAAGTTCAAACCTTTTGTCTCTTATTCCAAATACTGCTAGTTTTTCTGTGCTTCATTTCTCAATCAGCCATGTTTTCTGCACTAAGACAGCCTTTTATTCTGTGGCTCGATTGTTAGAGCCAATATGATCTGCATTTTCAGGTAAACATACTCCCATGCTCTGTAAAATGTTAGAGGTGGGTCCTGCCAGTCCAGATTGAGCACTGTAGGATTCGAGCAGGTTAGCTACCAGGTTCTGATCCACATCAACTGGTGTCAACTCAGTATTAGCTCGAATCAGGGCCAGCACTTTGAGACGTAGTTGCATTAACAGAACTTGCCTATAGTAAGTATAAAGACAAAGTTTTATCAAACTTTATAAACAGGTTTAAAAAAAAAAAGACAAACCACAAGAGAGAAGAAAACAAGGAGACAGTTCTGCAGCCAACAAAGTTCAGTATGTTCCACACTGTCCTTGACAGACAGGAATTTAGTCACCAAATGCGCATGCCAGTTAAAAATCATCACTTTCCATTATACAGATAAAGTTCCAAGAGAAGGACATAGAGGGTTACTGAGTCTTGGCTCCCTTTCCTATGGGCGTGATCTTCTACAGGAACTCAAATAGTCAAGCTGCAGCTGCTTGCCTTACTACTGAAACAGGGTAAAACAGGGAAATGAAACTAAGTCTTGGAAACAATGTGCAAGTTAAAGCTTCCCTAAGTTGGTTTTCTTCCCACGCCCCCACCCCCCAGAAAAATACACCATGGTGCAGCTGCAGCACATTTTGCTTGCACATGCGATTTTCGCTTTATTTTTTAATAATTAGTTAGCACATGATTAGAAGACACAAGTTTTTGATTACATTACTCGGAATGATCACTTTTAGTATACTTCCTCTTTCCTACCTAAAGCTCTCAACACTTTATGCTACAAACTAGAACTCGAGGCATACTTATCCCTCTCTTTTGGACGGGGAAACTTTTACCAACGTTGGTATGTGCCAGTTCACGGTCCATCTCACTCATGTATGACTTGAGACTGCCTATAAGCTCATTAGGCGGCACCTTCTGGTCTTGCCTTTGATCTTCCACATCTAAGTCTTCATCATCCTCATTCGAGAAATCAAACTCCTCCTCTTCATCCAGACCATCAGAATCCAGCTCTTCTGAGTCTGCCCCTACATATATATTATTTTGTGTCAGTACAGATAGCAAACAAATCAGCACAGCGACCATGGGTGACGGATGGATGACCCAGGAAAGCCAAATAACCATGAGATATTCTGACAAAGAAACAAAGAAGCAATCTTCACCTAAAATTCTGTCTAACGCTTTTGTAAAAGAATCTACATCAAAGGTAACATGGGATTCATCAGGTGACCTGAAATCTAAAAAAGATTTAAATAAATAAAGCTTTTAGGCTTGCATAAGCTGACACAGACATAAGCCCATACGGCATACAGATTTCTCTCGAGCCTAGACTGAAGTTGGAACATTTCAACTGATGGTCTTGGAAGTGCTTAGAAGTCTGAGGCCTGTATGAACTAGGAATGAAACAGCAACTGGAGGAGTTCCTGGCATGAAAGAGAAAATAAACCCAACAACTTTAACCGTTTGTTGTGGTCAAATAAAAACTGCACAGAAGGGAACCAAAATAAGCATGCCTGAATCTTTCTGGAACAAAGTGGTGGTGGTACACCTTAGACAAAGATTTAAAAAGCTGAGAATCTTGGAGGTCTCCTGCCTAGAAAGAACACTGCAGGCTTCATTCTAGTCTCTTTTAAGGCTCAGTGGTTTGCCCTTTTTTTTTTTTTTTTTTCATATTTATTTTTTAAATAACTGAAAAAAGTCCACATTATAACTCAGACATTGACACTAACAGTAATTAAAAAGGATCAAACAATTAAGAGTATAAATTGAGTAGACCCTCATACGCTTGATACAGTTTACACAGCATTATTTTCTCAATATTAAAGCTATTAAAAAGAACTTGGACAATATGCTCCTACCTCACCCTTTGGTTTTTAAAATTAAAGGCCTGTCCACACCACAGTCACACACACTTTCTTAACTCCAGCACTTAATCTAGCGGCATTCTGCTGTTGCCTAACTAGTTAGGTATCTTCAGTTAGCACTCCCACTGTTGGGAACAATGACAGGGATCCATAGTGATTTGATTCTTTGCTCCTGCTTCTAGGTGTACAGTATGTGCTTTAGGTGTGGAAAACCAGGCCTAGTATATTCAAAATACTAATCTACAGGAAATCTAAATTCAACTGTACCACAAAAATCAATAGTCTTAATTCACAGGTTCCCCCAACTTAAGTTTCATTTTTTTTCTTCACAGCTTCATCAGTAGAATCTTAGTCTGAACAGTCCTTCATGGCAGAAAAATTTCATGCACAGATGAACTTGAGATGTGCATTTTAATAACAGTGCTAAGAACTATCTTAATGAACAACAAGAAGCCTTCAACTTAAAAGCATTAAAAAAAATTTTAAAAACCACAAAACCAAACTAAGTAAGAGAGCTGGAAAATAACACAGCTTCCAGCATTTTTACCTGCACCACTGTCAGAGTGGTGTACCAAACTGGTTTAAAAGCAACTACATATTCACTGGTAACATGGGTTTGTTTCAGGCCTCTGCTACGCTGAACTCTTTCAAACGTTGATTCTGCACATTACAGAATCAACCAAAGGGCTACAGCAGAATGAAAACACATTCTACACCACACACCAAACTTAAAAATACTACTGCCGTGGCATTTCTGCTCCTTCATGTGGTGAGACTTTGGATACAAAAGCCTTCATACTTTCAGCAACTGCTTCCAAGTCTTATTTCTGCTCTTCCTCATTTGAGGAAGGAAGGGACTCGTTTCTTGCCTCCTTCAGCATCTGATCTAGATCATCTGCTGTAATGTCCAGCCAACTGTCATCTGAAAGAATATAGGGCATATTTGTTATTCGGCACAAATCTGTCAGCCCACAATGGCCACAAAACCCAATCCAGATGGCTGAGAGTACTGCTAGCATTTTGTAGCTTATTTTTGCACTGTTAAGTTTTCAGTGCTGATACAAAATAACACTGGGGTATAAGGCAGAGAGAGGCTGAGAAGAGTGTTCGGATTTCATTTGACTACTTTAAAACTCTGCTTTACATGCAGCTTCAAACTAGCAGAAATTGTTGTAGCCACAGGTAATCCTTCTGCCACTAAATGAAGGAAGAAAAGGCTTACACTATAAAGGAAGACCTTCCACTACAATCATTAATGCTGAATGTTGGATTTACATGCTAAGGCATCATTCAGAAATCCAGACTGTGACCTGTGCTGCACACTGGCAACAACTGCATTTCATGTAACATGAGTGAAAAGAACCTATTATATAAAGTTTATGCTGGTCTTGTATTGGCCATCAGAGTAGACCAGATAGTAATTAACTTTGTATTGTCAGTACTGGAATTGATTTATTATTATTCTTAAATGTTTAAATACCTCCTGTCTGGTATCCAGTTGACACAAAGGACTTGATCTGGTATAAGTGTGCATGGTGTTATCAGTCTAGTGGTATCAAACCAGAAACTGGACTGCGTATTTCGCCAGTTCACAGCCCCGAGCTTATACAACGAACTGGTTGCCTTCATCTTAAATGTTGGCCCATGAATAACACCTCCAGCAGTCACATGGTAGGAGACTAAATCGATAAAGAGACTGGTACAGTGCTGTGAACATTCACCGTCTTCCCCAACAAATACTCATTTGTGATAGGAACAGTCCCACCCCCCATCCGGCTCACCATCCTCTGGAGGAAGACAAGCTGCTTCTCTCTCAAATTCCTTCAAATCAACAGTTGTTGTCTGTAGCAGTGTCAAGATTTCATCACCTGGGCTCACTTCAAAAGAGCTAGAAGAAAAAATTCCATTTACTGAAATGGATTTTTACTAGCATTATGATATCAGTGGCATCACACACACTACACGCAAGTTTTCACTCCAATTCCTCACGATTCCTTCTGTGCAAAGACATCAAAAAGGTAAGTGAATCTGGGGGAAGTACCAGAATACTACACCAATAGCATTAGCCAAAACAGGACACAGTCAGTTACTGTTATTCCTTGTTGATGGCTCCAAAGCAAATTTCTCATGCTTCTTTTGTTATTTATATTTATTTTGCCTTGGTAAACATTAGGACTGCCAGATCCCAAACAGCACAAGACTGGAAACTCAAGCAACTAACAGTCAAGATATTATGAGTTGGCAAACCCTCAGATGTTTTTGTAATGATTTATTTTTTGGATTTGTTCTTTTGGAGAAATCTACAGCCAGCTGCCTCTCGTTAGTAGAGGAGACAGATTATTCCATATTTCTTATTCACTAAGATTGATTTTCAATTAAGCTTTTAAACACTTTCTATAACCAACCAGCCAAATGATGCTTTTCAGTCACCTCTTAACCCACTTGGAATAGCTTAGCATTTTACAAAACCAAGATAAATAGTTACTCAAGCAGTAACTTCTACTAGTAGAGTATTCTAGAGGAACTAATACCCCTATGTCTTAGCCACAGCACCTATGTTAAGTGTACAGTGGAGAAAAGGGTTCAGGTTTTTTGTAACAAGTACTAAAAAAGGTAAATTAAAGTACTTGCAGGTACTGTGTATGGTTATTCATGAATTTCAAGTAGCTCTTACCTTTCTGGCTTGGTAACAGACTGTTGGAAGTAATCTTCTGCCCTGTGCAGCACTTCCAAGTATTTAGCAGATCCTTCCATTTCTCCCTAGTTTAATGCAAGCCACAAGTATGAATCTAAAGAATTCTCCCTCCCCTTCCTTTCCACAGACATGCTTCGTAACAATGACTATTTGTCAGACAGAAATTTAGTTCTGAGAAAAATCCAAACAAGTAATACTGCTGTGCCACGTATGCTTGGAACAGAATATAGGAAAGGGGCGTAAGGTGTTTTCACTGTCAAATATGAATTGAAGTCTTGTGCTACAATATCATATGGTGTACACTAAAAACAAAGAAATTACTGATTCTTACAACACGGTGTATTTACCATGCCCAAGTTACAATTGTGCAAGGATTGTGAATGAATCTCTTGGGTTTGGGGAACTACCCATACAAGTGGCATTGCAGTACTGTAAGCATATTCCCTCTTCTCTTATATTTACAAGATACTAACCTAAGCATTCCTGAGTTGTCTGATTCTATAACCTTCAAATAAGTAGTCAATTTATGACCGATTTGTAAACTTCAAATAAGCAGTCAAAGGCATCTTTTAAAAAAAACAAAACAAAACAAATAAAACCCCCTCACAAACAAAAAATACACTTACATGGCCCCAAATGTATCGATGGGTGTTAAGTATAGATCTTAAAGAATATTTAATTCTAAATGCATGCAAATGAAATGTAAAACAGTTAAAAGTTATACTGACACATCAGCCACACTGTGGTTCTCCTTTATTCGAGTGTATTTCCACTTTCTTTAGATGAATAAATTCATCCCCAAATCCTGCCTTTTCCTTTTTAATTTCCAAAAGAAATTAATTCATTTCAAAGGGAACAAACTGCACAGATCTCCTGTAGAGACATCCATTAATTTCCCACAGACAGAAGCACCAGATATCTTGCCCTGCTGTAACTACTTACACAAGTTCAAGAGCTACAACATGTTTTTCCTGGCATGTTTAAAAGACAAACACACACACACAACTACACCTTGAAATAATTCTTTTCCTTCAGGTTGCTGAGGAATCTCGCCCACAGGGGACCGCTTAACACATTTCTCTTGGAATCAGGAGATACTTTACTGCACTTGGAGCACAAAATTTCAAAGCCAGTGGGCCGGTATAAGAGATGCAACAACATGAGACTCTCCAGATGTGCCAAATTTAAGTGCACCTTTAAATGACCACGTAAGAACTGACTGCCATCGAGCTCCTGATACTGCCACTTGAGAAGTAGGTGCCAAACCCAATTATATGTCAGGGAGCAGTATCTTGCTTTGGAAGTTGAAATCTGTCTTTCTGCAGCAATAATGGTTCATTCTGACTTCGCAAAGTTTCTCTACATGGCAAAAGCAACCTGGAAGACAGATCTGTAGTGCACAAGCTACTCCTCATACAAGCATGAAGGCTTGACCTGTACTTGTAATCTATATAAGTACAAGAGTGCTCTAGCCTGTAAAAGAAAGCTCCCACAATAATGTACTTCCAGAAAAATGGTGACTGAATTTGCTCGCATTATTCTGTACAAGCAGGCAACTTACAAGCAGAGTAATTTCTTGGACATATGTAAACAAGCAAACTAAAGACTAAGTACAAAATGCATAAAAAGTAATTACCAGCTTCATGCCCAGTTCATAGGCTTTGTATTGAGGGTGAGATGGGAGGGGCAGCGTGTATCCACTGCAGTCTATCCAGAACAAACATCTGCTGCACCAGCTGTGCATAGAAACACACTGTGAAAGTAACCTGAAAAAGCCCCAGCAAAAGAAAATAACTTACTGCAGTGTGACTGTGCTGTGTACAGGCATCAACTTTCCACCAGTTTTCTCTGAATTTTGTTTTAAATCACCCATATACCCTGAGATTGTAATCAAAATACATCTTCGACATGTTTGATTAAGATATGTTGCTTTTCAGATCTAATGAAGTATATTCCAAGTTGACATCTCTAAATAAACTCCGAACTTCATTCAGTTTAAAGACATTTAAAAGATCCTCAGTATTCAGGCCAACATGGTGTATTTTGAAAAATGTACGGGCTCTTTTCAATTAACAAAACCAAAGCTGAGATTTCAAAAACAGTCAAGAAATCTACAATTTGACTCCCAAACTTATTTTCAGGAGCCTAGCGGTATAACTCTGTTATGCAAACATATCCAATACAACACTGCTTGGACAAGGAACATAAACCACTTCCTAAAGTAGCTTTCACAGAGCTGCGTAAGCACCGCTGAGAAGGGGAAAAGCCTTGGAATGAACACCTAGGGGTAGTTAGGAGCAACTCCTGGCGTTGGCTGGCAGTGCTGTCAGACTGCTCTGATCACGGAACTGGATGAATTTCCTTAGCGAGCATTCCAGCAGAGGAGCTACTAACAGTAACCTCTGATTTCAGAAGCACTTCTGATTAGCTACTTGAAAGCCTAGCTATGTCAATCTGAAGGCAGAAAAGCTATTTAACATAAAGAACTGGAAATGCATGTCTAGTGTCAAAATTAAAAAATAAATCAGAAAACATTCTATTTTAACAATTAAATCCACAGAGTTGTATCACTTGACCACAGAACCTTCGTCACTTACAGAACCTAATTCAGTGACAAGTTTCATCAGAAGGATCACTTACTATGGTCACCACACGCTCGTCTGGAGGAGAAAGTCTGAAAAGAGCCACACGCTCAGTAAATCCACAGGCTCTCAGCAGGTGAAAGGCCTGGACTGCTGCAGCCACCAACGAAGGGCGCTGCCTCAGCACTGCCACAATGCCTGCTGGAAGGTAGCAGTGGGCTCGGTGAAATGAGGCCTGAATTTTCTCAGGATACCTGTATTGTACAATAACAACATAGTGTAGTAAGTGCATCGCAAGCTGAAACCACTCTTTAAGCTAATATTTCCATTTTCACTTTAATACTAATCTGTATTATGGGCCAAATGCCAGATGATTATTCTAACTAAAGTTAAAACTCCGCTAATCTAACACCTGGCATGTCTGTTTATACAGAACTATACATGGCTAATAAAAATTTCATCCCCACATTGGTAAAATGAATCACTGTGACCTTGACTAACATGTCCTACTACACAGCATCCTTCACTGCACCAGGTGTAGAAGTCATCTGGCTCGTGCTGTCAAATCCTTGCAAAAAATAACTTATGGTGCTGAATAGACCTGTGAGAAGCTATCGCTCTGAAAAGCGTGATGGTTCTACACTTTAGTTTGCAATCCTTTTTCTCCCTCCTCAAAGGGCTCCTAAAGGCCCACAGAACTTCCAGATTTTTCAGTACAAGAAGGACTGTGAAGGCAGAATAACTTGTCCTTGTCAGGTGTGGCATCACAGCAGTGAACCAGTTCCAGAGCCCCCAGATCACAGCACAGCCTACAGGGCACTGGTCCCCCTCTTCAGAAGAAGACCACAGAAAAAACACTAGTTTCTGAAAAGGAAGCCACTTTATCACACCTAACAGGAAAACGACTGAATACAAGAAAGCACCCCAGACAGCCCAGAATCAAAACTCACTGTTGCAGAAGACCAAAGTGAAACACCCACATACCCACTGATGCGCTTCTACACTGCTGTTGGGATGGGCTCTGCAGCCAGGAACTCCTCTGAACAGGTGGACAACAGCGTCACCGCCTGCGAGATTGTCAGAGTGGTGGCAGATAGGTCACATTCCTGCTCCTGGGTCTCTGACAGCGGGATGAGGTGCAGCTCTCCTTTGTAAAAGAACACCTGGCAGGTAGCAACAGTCTCATCAGACAGGATCAGAACAGTCACACACTAGGCAGCCGAAAATTTAATTTAATATACAAATGCACATGTTTAAACATAGAGAATACCGAACTACAAATAGAGAAATAATACAGAAAACAGCACATTTTTTTTTTTAAATGGGAGATGAGGTAAATACAGATGCCACAGACCATGATCCAACCAGTAAATAAAAAAAACCCCTATTTTAACTGCAACACGTTTGGTCCAATGTATTTGGTTTTCCTTAATAACACTAATAGCAAACATTTCTCTTCAACTAGAGATTTGCTTCAGGAGAATCAGCATAATTTAACTGCTGAAGAACAGGACAGGAACTGAAAAGCACTGTTTCAGGTGCTACACATGACCTCTGGTGGTTCCCCATCCTAAGAACTGAATGTAACATTATCGACTTCCTCACTCCGTCTGTTCCCTCAATTGGAAGGAAAATACGGCCCTGATAGTCAAGACACAGGTTTGCAATTAATTCCTGTGTTGTGTTCCACCCCTTTTCTTTTAAGAGCCTTGTGGGAAAAAAAAAAAAAAAAATTAAACAAATCTTTGGTAATGAAAAAGTAAGTTCCTTTCATTTAAATCCATTGCCAAGAAACTCTGTGACTAGCAATCACCCACAGCAAGCTGATGTGGCTGCAGAATGAAAGTCTACTGCAGACAAGACTAGTTGCACACGTGCACACCAGTGTTACAGTCAACCAATGAACCTTACTTATTTCAACTTTACCAGCAGAGATTTAGGTTTTTTACCTCACTGGCACACACAAGCTCTAGTCTAGTCAGGTGAAATGGAGTTTGTTCAGAGACTACAGGAGAGAAAAAGTTAACTTTTGTGCCCCGGAACAGCTTTTTTTTTTAAGCACTCCCTGTTAACTTAACTTTGTTTTGATGCCAAGTATCACCTCCACCTGGAAAGGGTGGCACAGAGAGCAGGAGATTAGGTGCACAGTTCTGAAAACTAGCTCCGTCAAGACAAATGACGCTGGATTCATTTCATCGCAGTGGTTTGGGACTCCTTATAGAGTTGTCAGCATTCCCCACATAAAAATACACTAACAAGATAGGAGTGAAGCTGCAAAAGTTAATGGAAGCTGCAAGGGTTAAGGTAGCAAGTACATGGGTGACTGTCAGAGGACAGGAGGGGTCTTTTAGCTTGTTGAGTAGCTGAGCTGGCCTCCTACCACTTACAAGTGGTACAAGAGGCAACTGAAAGGCACTAAACTGAAGTAACTGGTTTTTAAGCAAGACAGGAATGGTTCCTACTGAAACCTGCTCCCTCCCCCACCCCCAAAAATCCAACCCCAGTATCTTTAAATGCAAGCTGAGTTTTGACTGATGTATTAACAAAAAAAAAAATTGAAATCAGCAGAAGAACTTTGTAGACTTGAACACTTCATGAAATATCAAGGAATACAGTAGTTGCCTGCAATGCAGCAACTGTGAAAGCATAAAATTTGCCCCTTTTGGATGGCCAGGCACTTGTCTCAAACTTGCCTAAGTCATACTTAACACAGTTGATATCAGAATAAAAAAAAAAACAAAACACCAACAAAGAAAAGCAATTTAGTTTTAAGCTAAAGGAGATGTATTTGGTACTTAGTTTTAATACCTTTCAAAAGTCCTAAAGTTGTACATGATCTCTGTTTATTAGGTCTTCAGCTGCATGGTTCTCTGAAAGCCCACAGTCGAGGTGGATCAGTCACAAAAAGCAAACAGGGGTTCTAAACGTGCCATGAAGAAGTGTCCATCCATGGCCAGAGTCATGCACCAGCTCTCATTCTCAATGTCAACATTGTTTACAGCAGAGTCTTCAAACACCCATCCTTATGAATAGTTATGTTTTATCAATCTAAGAAGCAGCTGCCAAAGATTAGAAGGGGTATACTTAAAACATTCCATTTGCCTACCAGTAGAAGTAGTTATACTCCAGTGGAAGGGTAAATGCACTCCAGTGGGCAGTAAAGCCTAACTCCTAGAAAATCCAGACAACACACTCAGCCACTGTTGTTTTCCCATTACTGGCTTATGACCTGTTCATCTTGTTACAGGCAAGTACTGCAGAATCTGCCAATTTTTCTGTTAGCTCTACAGAAGATGAAAGATTTTCCGTAACAGCAGTAATTTCAATGTTAAAAGCTGTATTTATATGTTTAAAGCAACATTATACTATCAGAAGCAAGCACTACACTGTTGCTGCTTCTACAACTCAACTTAGTACAAGTTATGAATCCTGTAATAACTGCAGCAGATATCAACGCAGTTGTATAAAAATAAGGTAGCAAGCCAGCTGAGCAGAACTGATGACTTTAAGGGTAGCACACTAGTGACTCTTCCTGTGTTACATACTTAGGACCTCTTCCTCACTGACTGAAGGTGGAAGAGGCAGAAGGGACTCTTACTGCAAGTAGTTCCAGACAGTGTATTCAAAGAAAGTACATTGTCTTCCTGGCGGGATATTTCATGGTAATTTTGCAAAATAGGTCAGTCTCCCTTTCTAAAAATGCCTGCAATTACCGAAGATTTCTGCACTACTGCCATGAGGCTCCAAACCCACAGATGCAACGACGTTGTTAGTAGATGGGTTCTGCACTGTGACAGATGTATCAGTGGTATTTGCTGCAGTTGTCCCTTGTGGCTCCAAATTAGACAAAAACATGAAATACATGCTTCTAAGTGATTAGCTGAAGGTCTTACTCCCAAAACAGTAAACTCCAGATGACAAATAAGCGTACAGACGAGGTGAGGATAACCACTTAATGTATTTTCAACAAAATTAGGACGCTGCATGAAAACAGTTTTTCCTTTAAAAAATTGTCCAATTAAAAAGCACTTTCTTTCTAAATTTCCCTTATTAATGTTTTCTAAATTACAATTCATAATGAAAAAAACCTAGTCAGTATTCTTTAGGAAGTAGCTCCTACTATCCCACTCTGTTATGTAAGCTATCAGATGTTAGTGGTACCTACAGAACAGCTAATAATTTTTAATCAATATTGAAGTTATTGAGTCCAGGTTGATCCAAGCATGCTTTACTCAAAAAGAAGGGAAAAGAAAGCAAAGCAGAACTGTGCAAATGTAACTAAGTTAGCTTTCCTTTGCATTTCTAGAGGGGTGAAAAAAAAAAAAAAAAGCTCTGGTCTCAGTTGAAATCTCTTGGGTTTGCATAGAGGCAAACTGATGCTAAAGAGAGGCCTCTGTTCACTAAACCCTTTCAAAATACAATTTCTTTTAACAGCTGACACTACTGGAACATTGTACAGTGTGGCATTTAGTACATCAAGCTCACTGGAGATAAGCATCCCCTTTATATCGGTGCCATTCCTCAGGGAGCAAGTTAGTTTTCTGTAGCCCTAGTGCATAAGAGTTACAAAAATATACAAATAAACTTGAACAGACTTCTAGTAATATAATGTAGTATTTTATAGCTAAGAGGAGTCAGTGTGTTAAAAAAGTGAAAGCAGTCTCATCATAAGGTAATTTTTGGTTTCTGTACAAATGGTTGACACGAGACTTCTGGGCTGGTAGGTATCTATTTTGTATAGTAAAAGTAACGTTCAGGTCCATGTGTTGTGCAACACAGAGATATGCTGTACTCTCAGAATCAGGATAATTTTTGAAAGAAGCCTGCGTAAAGGAATAGTTACCATCTACCTCTAGCTTCCCCCTGGGAAGCTCTATTAAATAGCCAGCTCCTGAATGCTATCACTGAAGCAGTGAGGACTTTCAGCTCAAAATGGAAGTGTTCACCTTGTCGCTCATAAGCCTCTGAAAAATGATCCACAAAATAAAGCCAGCCTCATCCCTTTGAGACAGAGTTGAAAACTAGTTAATTACCCTTCAAATTCATACCCCCACACACTGTCAGGTGGTTTAAAAACAGCTGAAGCATAAACCTTTCAAGTATTTGCAGATCCTACTTAAGTAATTCACTTCTGAAATAACAGAAGGGTTGACAAATATAGTGAAGTAGCTAATCGCTACCACCCTACAGCAGACTTGACTGTGATGCTATTGAAATAACAAGCAATGCATTTCTGAGCTTTGGAACTCCTTGTCACGGGACATCACAAACCCTAGAAATGCACAGGACTGACTCTCTCCTGTGGATTTTTCAGCTATTGCCTCACCTCAGTGTGTCAGAGGATTCCTGCACAGTGACATACATGCTGCAGTCTTCTTCCTAAGGCATCTGCCACAGGCAATCCAAGGCCAAACACGAGCTGGCCCTTTCATGGAACATGGCATCACCAGCACTGACATCGCAGTTAACAATGCAGCCATAGTTACAGCTGCTATACAAGTGTGTAGTATTTACTTGACTTCAATCAGTCAGAAGAGTCACACAATCAGTTTGTTTTGAACAGCTACATAGAAAACGTAGAGAGGGCTGGGAAGCAACTTAGCACAGAATTCTATGAAAACTTTCCTCTATTAAATCTGCAATATTCCAAAGTATCTTTAGAAAACCACTGAAAATACCTGTTGAGCTGAAGTTCAAAGACTTTTAAAAAACAGCAGAAGGTTTGTTACATATGAAACATGTGACTAGCAAAAAGATAAGGTTTCCAACTCGGAAACCGCAGGAATCGCCACTGAAGACTCTCAAAGGTGAGGGGTTACACCGTTTTACCATCAACTGTACCAATATCCATTAGGTGTTTGGAAGGAAGCTGCTTCAAAGAAGTTTAATAAACGCACCATGGTCCCAAACCTCACACTGCTTCCTTACTGTAACAACTTTTACTCAGGAATCTGTTTGATCTTAACCGAAGAGCACCCAAAGGATTTTTAAAGAGTAGCACCAGAATGCTTTGTCTTGTTCATGATGCATTCTGTATCATACCTCCCAGTCACAGCAAACTGATGCACACACTCTGAAACAGTAGCCCAGAAAAACTCTGAAATTCTCCCAAATCCACGTGATCCCATACAAAATGATACCTGCTATCTCAGCCTACACAGTTCTTTATTTCTTTCCTTTCTTGGCTGCAGTCGTCTTTCCTCCTTTTTTAGCATTTTTCCCATATTTTGCTTCCAGTTGGGCCAAAAAGTCATCCATTTCCTTTTTTCAATCTTTATTTCTGCTCTGGGGGAAAGGAAATTAAAAAAGAAAACCGACCCAAAACTTTTACTACTTCCTAGTACAGATTATTCTATTGAAGTTGATAGTATGACAGCTACATAAAATACTGGAATATATTAAACAGGGAATGCAAGCAGTATAATACAATACAAATATAATACAATACAAAGTATAGTACCTATCAAGCAAAATTCTACTTGTGTACTCTAGGCTCTATACCTAACTTCTCCTGAAGTATCGAGACGGACGTAAAGTGGCTATAAAAATTCCCAACATAAGCCTAGGAAAAGCAAAACAATTTCTAAGTTTAGACCCAAAACTCTACTACAGTTTGGGGAATGATTAAGCATTAACGTTCTAGGAAGCCCACTGGATGATGAGAAACAGAAAACATTCCAAAAAGCAGAATGTAAACAGTATGTTTCTTTCCTCGGCCCTCAAGATACAAAACAGTAAGACCTATCAGCTTCTACATCCTGATGGAATCCCTCAGAGAAAGAATCATTAATACTCCCTGTCTAACTAGCCTAAAACTAGAAGTTAAATATTTTGATTGTGTATGCCATAAGGATATTTGAATAACTTGTTAATTTTCAAAAGACGCAGGCAGTAAAATCCATACCACACTGACTATTAAGTAAAGTACATAGGTAGCTAACATTAAGGTCAGGTTTTAACCTCAGAACTCTCAAGTTGCAAGGATCCAAACTACAAAGAGGCTCAGGGAGAACAGAATTATAGGCCAGTAACATACTTCTCTTCAGCAGATAGAAAAAGCCTTACTTGAATCAGCGCTTTCAAATCATCTTCTCCACCAAGTCCCAGTTCAGCTTTAGTCTCTTCTGCCTCTCTAGCTTCTTTTTCTGCCGAAAATAGCAAACTAGTTTTTTAACAAGTATTTTGCAAGTTATTTGACAAAGTCTTATAATAGTTATGAAACTTTTTTTTTTTTTTTTTTTTTTTTTTAAATCTGTATACAACTAGCTGCAAGGAAACACAAATTGTTTCCAAATTTGGCCACAGATGACAAACTGGTGAAAGAAAGACCATTCTGGCTTTAGTAGAGCAGGGACAGTTTTTTGTTGTTTCACAATGCTGAATGTGATGTCTATGCCTATCCCTGTTCCCCCCACCCACGCTTTCTTTGTCTTGGCAGCTATTACATTTTCTTTAACTTAGAGAACGGTTACTGCGATGTGCATGTAAGATCTACAAAGTGTTCAAAAACCCCCACATTGAAGAAGAGCTCCATTTAGTCCAGAATGTTATTTCACACTCGCTAGAAGGCAAGCATAACATATTTCTACCACGTACACTGAACTCCAGCAACTCATAGCTGTGTAAATAAATGCAGGGACATGCTAAACTGTAATAAGCCATTGTGTATAATAATAAATAAAGAATTAATAATAAAACAAAGGAATAAAGATTGCAGCAGCCTATCACAGCTCAAAAGCCTTTCACAACAATTGGGGGGGGGGGTGGGGGGGAGGGGAAGGGTGGAGAACACAGGTGTCCAAATGTGAAAGTCAAAGACACAGAGCAAGATCTGTAACCCAGAAATCCTGTGGCAAACATTTGCCTCAAGAACAGTTCCATTTTATTTCTAACAAGGAACATTAAAAGCTTATCATAAAAAAAATGCTTCCCTTTGGTCCCGGATTGATATAACCTACCCGCCTTTTTCTCGCAATCATTTTCTGCTTAGACTCTCTTACAAAACCTTTGTAGAATGGGACTTCTCCACAGTCAATGGCTTTTTCTACGATTTTCTATGTTCTTGGTTCATCTGTATAGTCCACGCACAACACAGACTCCATTATTCTGTCCAGGTCACCCTCAAAATCCACGTACGCTGCTTTAATAACAGCTAGCTCTTTGTCCGAATCTTTCTAGCTCTTTTCGAAGTCTTCAATATCTTTCACTGTGATCTGAAGCAAAGAAGTGACACTTCTGGAGTTACATGATTTA
Organism: Tyto alba; assembly: GCF_018691265.1. Lineage (NCBI taxonomy): Eukaryota > Metazoa > Chordata > Aves > Strigiformes > Tytonidae > Tyto > Tyto alba. Next base: position 24,025 of record NW_024881285.1, on the reverse strand, counting down.
TTCACCAGATGGATTTCAGAGACCGCGTTAAAAAAAAAAAAAAAAAAAAAAGTAAGAAACTATGAACTAAGGGTATTGTTTATTGAAATTTATGTTAAGCTCAATGTAAAGGTTAGGTGGCAAAAGACAGAAAAACTGCTTATGCAAACAGCTGCCAGACACCGCTTGTGTGAGACAAGATAACCTGTGAGACAAGATGACCGCGTGAGACAAGATAACCGCAATTGCTTACACAAACCAGATAGTTGTGCAAGCAGAAGGGGTACTGATCAAAGACAACCACGAATGTAAAAATGTATAAAAAGGAACTGTTTGAACTGATCAGTACGGCAGTTGGCGGAGCGCAGACTCCCCTGCTGTCCAGCGCTGTCTTTGCTCATATTCTACTTGTTATAATTAATAAAATTATAATTGGATTATGATCCATTGTGGTCTCAATTTATAACAAAAATAAAACAAAACAAACAAAACAAAACAACAGAAGCCACGTGCTTTACCCGAAGCTCGCCAGGGAGGCACGGCCACAGGCCCGAAGCAGGGAGCTCCCCGCTTCCCGCAGGGCCTGCCCCCGCCCAGGCGAGCCCTGCGGGGCCCCGGCCCAGCTCTCACCTTCTTGAAGACCAGCCGCCAGTACTCTTGCCAGTCCCGCTCGCCCCTCAGCACCTCGCCCTCCTCCTCCACCGTGCCCTGCTCACCGTACAGGGCGCGCTGCTCCGCCTCGCTGAGGGCGGCGTAGGCCTTGCCCAGGATCTGCGGGCACAGAGGGGCCGGCCGGTCAGGCCGGCAGCAGCGGGGCGGCCGGCAGCCTCCCTCACCTGGAACCGCCGCGTCGCCGCCTCCTCGGCGTGGGGCTCGGCGCGGCCGGGGTGGACGCGGAGCGAGGCGCGGGGGCAGCCGCGGCGGATCTCCCGCGGCGAGGCCCGCCGGCGGGCGCCCAGGACGCGGCAGCGCTCGGCAGAGCCCCGGGCGGCCCCGCACGGCTCCAGCAGCCCCAGCCCGCCCGGCCGCCCCGCGCGAGCCTGGGCCGAGCCCGCGCATGCGCGGCGGCGGCAGCGCCCTCAGGGAGGCGGGCGGGATTCCCCCCCCTCAGCCGCGCCGCGCCGCTCCGCTCGGCCCCGCTCCGCTCCGCTCCGCTCCCCTCCGCGGCTGCAGCCGCTCCGCGGGCGGGCGCGGGGGGCGGCAGGGGAGGGGGAAGGCTTCCCGCACAATTAATTGGAGCGGGCAGGAGCTGCGCAGGCGCCGGCGGCCAGGCTGCAGCCGGCCCGGCTTCCCCCGCCGCCCCCCCGCCGCTCCGAGGACGGTTTGGGTGCGGGCGGCTGCCCCTCAGGGACGGGCCGGGAACCTGCTGAGGAGCGAGAGCCTCCGCCCTCGGGACGCGCTCTGTGTTCTCCTGCGAAGGAGGAAAGCCAGGTGCGCTCAGACACAGTTAGCAGCAGTACATTTTAAAACCAGCGGAAAACAAACAGATAAAACAAACGGGCGAGCAACTCCTCTTTGGCTTTCCACTTCCCACTGGTAGAAACGAAGCTTTGCTGGCTTTTGTGAGTCATTCAGGATGGATGAAATCCACTGCCTGCTGAAAAAGCTTGCCTTCCTTCTAAAAATAGACTCTCCAAAATTCCTATGAGGCTTTCACTAAGGCAGACAGACCCCGGTAGAAAAAAACAAGCACCTCTTCAAAATACCTACATTTATTACATCCAAACTCAAAGTTCTAACAGTTCACACATAGTCTCTTCCTTCCAGGCTGTCCCAAATGTGACAACAGGAAGGCAAAAGTGTTTGCATGTATCCAAAGCAAGCCATGGAATAAAAGTCCTGTAAAGATACATTTATAGAAAACTCATATGGTCTTTAATGAAATGCAACACAAGTGGTATACACTGATTGATTCGTACAAAAAGATGCATGAAATAAAAGTTAGTATTTTACCTTTCCTGTGCCTTTTCTTGAAATGTAGAACATTTCACTGCCAATACCATGGAGGGAATAAAACACAGCAGCATTAACTCAGATTTCAGCTCTTATTTACAGCATTTAGATGGTAACATTGCAGAATATTCTTGCTTTCATTAAAAATATCTTATAAAAGCTAGCCATTATCTACCATTACTGGAGAGCTCTGCTGATGTCACTGAGTATCACTATTCACAGCTTGATTAACCAGTTACTGTTGTACAGTTGAGGCTACACCTGCAATGATTATTTCAGTCAGTTCTGAGAGATACCGCATCCTCTCTTACCTGATCATCTTTTCTGCTTCTCCAGTGGGCCCTTTATGGGTTCTCCAAATTTTGGTGCTAATGTAGACTGCAGCATTAACACAGCAGGACAAAGACATGACAACCAAAGGGCATCAAATATAAAATACTTAACCATTTCATTCTTCCGATTTTTTCAACTTTAACTTTGCCTCGTTTTCACATGAAGAAGCTTTGGCTGTTTCAGCTTTGCTTACAGGTTTCAGCAGTTTTCTTTTCTGGCTTTGGCTTTCTGGAACGTATCAGGTCTTCGCATCCAAGTTTGACCATTTTTGCTTCCCACAACTGCATTTCATTCTCGTACCGAACCTTATCATCTTCAGCAAGCTGCACGTATGGCTGGGAGAAAATAAGGTATCAACAGTTACAGAAGGGGCTTTGTCAGGATAACTGCCATGTCACATCCTCCTCTGTGATACAGAGGTGACTTACTACACGACCTGTGTAGTGCACATCCCAGGCATCCACTTTCACCTTCAGAAAATTCAAAAAACATCCAACACAAAAATACAAAACCTTAGTATTGAACTGTGGTTATGTCAACAGATTGACATCCCTGAAGAGGAAGTTTATTCAGTACGACTACTAACAGCTAAGGCTTTTATGGGAGTACTAGTCTGAGAGAGATGGCTTATGTAAGAAACAGGAACAGATATTTCTGCAGAACTATTTCAAATTCTTTTTCTACAGAAAAAAACATGAACATAGTGCATGTTCTAAGAGCATTCAAAACAATCTGGAAGAAGGGCATTGAGGAGGAAGGACGGTAAGGTACAGAATACTTGAAAATTGGGAGGTTTAGATTAGATTTCGGTATAGCACCCCTCCAATTTTCAATACCCCCATCTGCAGGTTCGTATTTCAATACACTGAGAAAGCTGGCAAAAAAGTATCCTCAAGACAACCAAAATTAATAAATTACTGCATGCACATTACCTGTAGATTTCTGTTGCTTTTACCTGTCCAAAGTCTTTCCAAGAGCAGCAAATTACTATGCTGGCATTTAAAAATAAGTATTATTAAAAAAAAACAAATTGTTGCAGATTATTCCACCTTCATCCCTAGATGCCGCTCAGCATCCATTTCCAGGCATACAGAACTTCCATCCCATCCCACTGACTCACATTTCATCAACACTGTGAAAGAAATGGTCACTACTGGAATAAAAGTAATGAAGATGTTTTTCAAGGCGTACAAATAAAGTCTCAGAGTATTGTCCTCAGTATTATATTTTGAGCAACCAAGTTCAAGATTTCCTATGAATTTATTAATTTTGACTCCAGTTTGTAATTTTCCAATTAGATCAGAGCCTCACCAAAACCCACTGACATGCCTGCTGTTGAGAATCAGACAGTTGTCACCATGCTTCAAACAATTGCTTCCTCTTTGCCTACAGGATACAGAATATACAATACATTAGGATTATTTTCACAGCAGACTGACCACAGGGTTACAGATGAATGTCACACTAGTGAAAGCCAATGTAAAAAAGCAGAAAGTCATATGGGATTAATACCCCACCCTCCTAAAATAGGTAAATAATAAACAATACGATTCACCAAGTTGCTGGGCATCACTCGAGCCACATTTACAGACAATATAAGCCCAAAGCAGTTTAAGTTCGCCAGGAACCTAAAAGAGCTTGTACAGCCTCTGCGTAGTGTTTGTGTGTTCCTAGGCAAAGGAAGCAGAGAGAGCTGGATGGCTTAGCGTACCGTGGCAGTTTGGAGGGGAGGCTGCTGTACAGCGACGACCGTACGTGCGAGCGCTTTCTGTGAGAAGTTCTCACCGTGAGCCTAAAAGCGCTGTTCTGGCTCTGATTAGTGTTTGTGTGTTCCCAGGGAAAGGAAGAAGACAGACAGGGATTGCTTAGTGCAGCGTGGTAACGCGGGAGTCTCGGACACAACATGCACGATCAATGTGATCAAGTTAATGCCACTTTATTAAAGGATACACAGCAATTTCTACACTAGCACAAAGCGCACGTGTTACGTTTTGGTTGCTAATAGCTTAAAGCTGCTCGTTCACACGCCTTGCTCTGCCCTACCTACATTTTGTTTATACAAATTTTTATCTTCTTTTTTACATTCCAACCTCCTTACCTCTTTGCAACATAGGCAGTTTCTCAAAACCCCAATTTCCTTATCTCTTTCCACCTTGCATATGTCCTTCACAACAGCTGTGGTTGTGAGACCCCTCGGTCTGGATCGCTCACAACGTGCCTATTTGCTTCCAGCCACTCCACTACTTTTAGCAAGCATACAAGTAATTATCGTATGCACTTGTAGCACTCGGCTGGCATTATTAATTTCCAGACTTGACTCAATTACAAGTTTTAAGAAGAGCTCCTTTCTAGCATATTCATAGTTCTGGTGAAAACAGACATACTCCAGCAGCATGTGAAGTTTTGCCTGTAAAAGGGATGTTCACAAAACAAATCCGTCCTGTATCTTGTAATTTACTTTGATATGAAAAACCTTGAACAAAAAAATATGCTGTGTCAGCAATCAGACAGTTAAACAGAAACTAAAAAGGTGACTAGTCACTTCAGCAGACCTGAAGAGCAAGTACTTTAAAATTAAGTGAGTGTTTTCATATCATCTACCATTTCTAGTGGGTCAGACTTTGATGTGATACCTTACTACAGCTTGTTCCGCTACTCAAGTTAGAGATGTGTCCATCCTTAATTGTGTATTCAAGGTCTCGGCTCTGTTGAGCAATGTTGAAATAAGCCTAATAAGCCTACTGACTGGTACAGCATCCAAGCCTCGCACACATGCAAGCTCACAGAAGAAACTTGGCAGGTGAAAGTCAAAGACACTCCTCCTTTTTCTCTTATTTTCTAAGCATTTTTCTTTTAACTTCAGTAGCATAAAGATGATAACACAAAATAGTGCTAAACAGAAACCACTCAGCAAGCATGACGACTTTCCAAAGTCAAATACCTGTGTATGTCCCTTTTTTTTTTTTCCTTTTCTCCTATGCTGAATATCCTAATACAAAGACAAGGACTTCAAACACTGTCACTGTGAGACCCAAGCAACAGCATTCCAGAAATTACTCCAGGAAGCTGCACTGCCATCCTGCATCCCCTTTTTTTGGTCAGTATGTGTTACAAAGCTATCTTAGCATAAATAAACTAAACTGGAGAAGGCAGTCCAGTTGTATGTTAGTTACTTCAGCAAAAGTCAAGCACGTCATCTTCTCCTGTAGCACAGCACTTCTGCCTAACTGGACAGGAACACTGAATGACAGGAAAATCACAGACGCATCAACACATACGAAGTGCTGGATGAAGGAAAACACTTGGCCAATGGGAAGCAGACTCAACATAGCCAGTACCATGCTCTTCAGAAGCAAAACCTTGTTTGGTTTAGTATCAGCCTCAACTCAGAGTGAACAGAAACATAAAGTGGGTTCAGAATTATCAGGTTTCTGTAGAGTCTTCTTGTGTTTGTAGGAACTGCTAAACTACATAGGATTAGCGGCAGGAAATAAAACTGGGAAATCGCCAGTGGGAGATACAAAAAAATACAAAAATGATGAGGATCTTGCGTAGTATCTGTCCATGTAAGAAATTGGTCTCCCCCCGCCCCGCCGGGCTCCGGCAGCCTCTCTCCCTGCGCCGAGGCTGTGCCCGCCTCCGACCCAGCCCCGGCCCCTCCTCCGCCTCTTCTTCCTCCCTCCCCGCCCGGCCCCGCAGCCCACCCTGACCCCTGCCCGGCGGGGGTGCGCGGCGGCGGCGGGGCCGGCAGCGGCACCGGGACCCCGCCAGCGACGGGGGGCGCCTGGCAATGCCGGCGGGGCGTCTCCTTTGAGGAGCCGCTGCCGCTTCTGCCGCGCTGCGGCTGCTGCGCCGGGTCCCCGCAGGCCCTCGGGGGTGGAGACGGGGGCCCGGGGGCGGGCGAACCGGAGGCGAGGAGGCAGCCCCCGCCCCGCCCCGCCCTGCCACACCCTGCCCCGCCCCGCCCCACCCCTGGGGCCCCTGGGGCCCGGCCGCGGCCCCCATGGGGCGAGCCCCGCTGCGCACACGGCCGAGCGGGCCCCCCCCACCCCGGCCCGGGGGCGGGGCTGCTGCGGGCACCGAAGGAAAGAGCTGGGAGCCAGCCGGGGATAATGTTGGGGTGGGGGGTTGCAGTGGGATTTGGGGTTTCAGGGGGAGCGACAGCAGCTCGGAGAAGAGCAAGCACGCTCGGGCCCTTAGGAACAGGGAGCTGGGGTGGGGTGTGCCTTGATCTCTGTACGAATCGTTATGGACTCCGAATTAAAACACTGGGTGCTGGTTATGGACCTTGAGTAGGTACCAGAAGGGACTGGTGTTCGTTTGGAAGATCAGACAAAGATGAAATGAGCGTGCGCAAGGATGGAGTTCAACCGGCGCACACGGTGAGGAAGACTATCGACGTGCACCAGAGGACCCCCGTCCAACATATCCACGCGTGGGTTAGAGACATTTGCATATGATAATGCTTTCCAGGAAATAACATGAATATGCTAATCATTGCCCTCCCCTCTTGGTATTCAAATCAATCAGTAAAGTTGCCCAGTGATGTCCAGTGTACCATAACGAGATGGTATCCAACTAAACAGCTCAGAAAGTGAAAATCCACTGGGAGCTATTGTGATCTGATGTAACATTTAGAAAAGTTTGGAAGTGGTACAGGATGTTGTGTTGATTTTGTTGAGATTTGTTAACCTCGGCACAAGAGGTGCTGTGAATCAATGCACGGGCACCTCCTTGGTGCAGGGTAAGCATTGCAAGTACTAGATGATTTTGTGCCGCTGTCAAAGCTAAAGGAGAATTTTCCTGTTGCGGGGCTGAAGTGGCATCTGCTGTGCGATTGTCTGTGGCTTCCATGGCAGCAGAGAGATTTCTGAGAGCTCTTTCTAGTTCATTTACCCTGACTGTGGGGATTAACGTTTTCACTAAACATCTCCAATCATGGGGGGTTCCTCAGACAGTGGGGTGACGAGGTGGAGGGTCAGATCTACGCGTGGGGCAGGGGCTGCGTTAACCCCCCCGCCTCCCGCTGCAGGAATGCCCGCTGGCAGAGGCGCTGTGAAACAATCCTCAACCCTTTAATGACCGAAGTAGGAAAGAGAGAGATGGGAGAGGGCTGGGGCTGGGGCTGGAGCGGGCGGGTGCGGGTCGCATGTCCCAGGGGTTGTGCCCCACAGCTTCTGTGCCCAGCTGTCAGAAGCGGCCGGGGGGGTGTGGGGCACTCTGCCCCCTGGGGTCCCTCAGGGCTCTGGCTCGCTTGGTGGGCACGCTGCTGTCATGGGATGCTCTGCACTTGCTGCTGCCCACCGCTGCGCTGTCCCTGTGCGGCAAGTGGGTCCAACCCCCCCGGGGCTGCCTCCGCAGCGCCTCCCCCACCAGTGGGGCCCTGAGGGGCGGATGACACTGGGGGGCAGCCGGGGGGCTGGCCGGGGGGCTCAGCAGCGGGATGCGCAGGGGGCTCAGGAGGGCACTCTCCAGAAGACCCTGCGGGGGATCCTTCCAGGGACTCTCCGCAGGACGGGCCTCTGAAGTCTCCTCGGAAGTCTCCAGGGAGCTCTCCTCCTCAGCAGCCTCCGAGGGGCTCGGGGGCAGCCGGGTGGGGAGGTCTGCTGCCACCCCGCCCTGCTGCCCCTTGGGGTCCTGCGAGGGGGAGGCCACCGCCCCCCAGAAGAGGTCGGCGTCCCCCAGCATGGCCACTGCCAGGTGAACCTTGGGGCTGTTGCCTTCCACCTCATCCTCCAAGAAGTCGGGGACTTCACCGACGGAGGTGGTGCTGGTGAGGCTGTGGAGGACATCGGGGAAGGTGTTCTCGCCGGCCACCATCTCCACTGTCGCCGCCTGCTCCTTGCAGCCGCCCTCTGCCCTGTGCTCCGAGAGGTGGGGGAGCTCGTTGAGGGAGGTGGTCAGGTTGGGGATATTGGGGACAGTGTCCTCACCATCCCCCAGCCCCGCCGCCACCGCTCGCTCCTTGGGGCAGCTGCCCCCTCCCACATACTCGGAGAGGTGGGGAAGCTCATCACGGACCTCGACAGTCAAGCGGGGGACATCGGTGCTCAAGCGGTTGTCCGTGCTGTCCCCTGGCTGTGCCACCACCGCTTGGTCCGGGGGGCCGTTGCCATCCACCATGTCCATGGAGAGGTCCGGGAGCTCATTGAGGAAGGCGGAGCTGGCCAGGCTGTAGGGGAAATCAAGGACATCGGGGACGGTGTCCTTGCTGTCCCCCAGCCCCGCCACCACCCGTTGCTCCTTGGGGCAGCCGCCTGCCCCCACGTACTCGGAGAGGTCGGGGAGATCACTGAGGAAGGCAGCCAAGCCAGGGTCATCGGGGCCGGTGTCCTCGCTGTCCCCCAGCCCTGCCACCGCTGTCTGCTCCTTGGGGCAGCTGCCCTCTGCCACATAGTCCGAGAGGTCGGGCAGCTCTCGGAGGAAGGCGGCCAAGCTGGGGCTGTCGGGGCCATCGGGGACAGTGTCCTCACTGTCCTCGGTGTGGAGCCAGGCGGTGGTGTCCTCTGCCTGCTCAGGAACGGCCTCAGCGAAGGCGGCTGGCCCCTGCTCGGGCAGGTCTGTGCGCTTCCCCGGGGCTGCTGGGGTGGTCACCACTGCTGAAAAAGCAAGCAAAGACAACCCAGCCCCTGGTGATGCAAGCTCTCCTCGGCTTGGCCGCCCACCTGCGGGCCCTGCCACCCCCTAAAACTCACCCTTTGGCTGTGTGGTGGGTTCGCTGGTCGGCGGATCAAGGGCAGGGGGGTGGGGGGTGGCAGCAGGGACGCTGTCCTCAGTGGCCACCACGTCCTTGTTGGAGGCCTCTGATGGCTTCTGGGCGCTGCCGGGGAGGGTGTGGGGCACAGGGGGGCCCTGCACCCAATGCTGAGTTGTGGGGTGGCGGGGGGGACAGGGTGGGCAGGGACGTGCCACAGGCAGGAGCCTGTGGGGTACAGGGGATCCCCCTGGACCACAGCCCCTGGCCCCAGCCCCATCAGCTGGTGGGGCACCAGCGTCCCCAGCACCAGCCACTGTCCCCAGCTGTAGGCAGGGGGACAGGGAGCAGCCACAGAACTGCACCCCAGGGGGGAGCTGCACCCCAGGGGAGAGCTGTACAATGGTGGGGAGCTGCACCCCCAGGGGAAGCGGCACCCCAGGGGGGAGCTGCCCCGGGGCCCCCACGGACCCTGGCACCCCCTGCCAGACGCTGGCCTGTGGCAGCTGGGAGGTGACGGGGTGGAGCTGGGCGGGCTGGGAGGACACCGGCAGCCCTGGGACGGAGAGCAGCGTGCCGGCAGGGACCGGTGGCGGCATGGCCGGAACACTGAAGCTCTGCAACCCTGTCTGCCGGGGGGGTTGGAACGTGCCCCATGATGGCATCACCTCCTAACGACATCACACACGCAGGGGCCGGGACCGGGACCAGCTGTGAGCCCCTCCACGGGCAATGGGGTCCTGGTCCCCCCGGCCCCCTCGCTCCATGGCCGCCCTCAGCCTCTGCTCAGCCACAGCCCAGGTGACACCCACCCTGTGCCTGCATCCTGCTGGGGGCTGCTCTGGGCAAAACCAGCCCTGGGATGCCCCTGCAGCTGATGAAGATTATTTAGCCTGGATAGGGAGCTCCCCGGGGGGAGGCCCCAGATGCTCTTGTAGCAGCCCACGCAGGAGGAAGCTGAGGCCCAGGCTCGCTCATGCCAGTGAGGAGGCCACAAATCCTCTGTCACTGCCGTGCCTGCGGCCAGTTTGGAGGGGGGAAAGGTGCTGCCTGGGGCCGAGATGAGGAGAGCCCCAGGGGGGACGGGGGGCCCCGTCCTGACTCCTCACTGGCTTCACTCCTGGGCAAGTGCTTCTCCTCTGCGCCAGGACGGAGAGCACAGCGGGGGCTGGAGAGCGTCCCCAGGAGCTGCATGGGCTCGGGGGGCATCCCTGAAGTGGGGGTCTGTGAGAGCTGTTCATGTTACATTGTGAAATTTTAGTCTATGTTTTTGAACAACTGAAGACATAACAGGCACTGGTTCGAGGGTCTTTCTGAGAATGTTTTACTAGTGTAGGCTTAACTGCTGCCTGTGGCATAATAGAATTCAATAGACCGGAAAAGGAAAAAGACAGGGGTTCCCCATTCCTTGTGGAAAACCTGCGCTTCAATATTAGTTCTCAATAAGCCCTGCAGTCCATTACTAACCTGCGGCCTGGGGACTTCATTCCTGCAAGCTGCTCCCACGGGTGGCTGGGAGGGAGGAATGTGGTCACAGTGGAGAAGAAAACCACAGGACTGTGCTCTGAATCCATGTTTTCATCATCATTAAAGATTGGTTTTGGTCTGACAACAGGGAGAATAGTATTAAAATCTCACCCTTCCCAAACTAACTTGGATACTATGCCCTGTGGTTTAAGATAATACAAGTAACCAGTTTTCTCAGTTTTTATAGTCCACTTTGTCATGGTAAAAACTTTTCTTTCACTAATTTGAGCAGTTTGGTTTTTTTCTAGACAAAGTAGTGGGTTACATTTACGGCTGATGGTTCAGATTGGTGTTTTTCTCTGGGTTTTGTGGGGTGTGGTGAGTTTGGCATTTTCCAGCTCCTTGACAGGAGGGGCAGAGTTCATGTTTCAGGGCTCATATGCCTCTGCTTTATTTTGACAGACAACGATACTTTGTTCGTAGAAGCATAACCATGTGCATTTATACGCGATTAGACATTAACTGATTCATTTACAAACTACACTGAGAAGAAGTTTCCCGTAGTGATGCTTCCCTCTCAGATAAGCACAACTTTTTAAAAATTCCCTGTTAGCCAAAAACTGACAGCTTCCCCCTTCAACTTTTAAGCACTTGTGAGCATCTGACAAGGGTCCCTCTATGAGATATTCTGGAGCAATAAGCTGATCTCAAGTGGGTTTGGTTGTTTTTGTTTCTTCTCATTAACCACACGAGCACCCTTAAGCTGTCATAGGTTTGGATTTTGTTTTGAACAAATACCATTACACTAGGTTGGAAATGCCTTTTTCAGTGACACTTGGAGGATATAGTGCAGACTTTCAGGATACAGTAGAGGTTAACTATTGCTATATTTTGATGTTAGAACTTGAATATGTGTTTGATTTTTTGCGAACAGATTGATGAGTCTTCTGCATCAATTTCTCTGGCGCAGCTTATTAAGGTATATACTTGTCAAATACTTAAAAAATAACAAGTGTTTGCTTTGTATTTTTAAATCTTATACTGTGATCTGTAGCTGGATAACTGTTGTAATGTGAACAAAACTTAATTTTTAATAATTTACAGTACTTGTTTTAACTTTACAATGTGTGCCTATTTTGTTACTGTCTTGTAAAGATTAGTTCCCAGTTTGGGAAGATAGAAGGGGAGTAACTTCTCAGCCACAACGTACTGTTGCAGTACTACTCACCTTCAGAACACAAAGAAGCAGCACTTCAGAAGCTCTTTTGCTGTTTCTCATTTTTTTCCTTAATTTTGCACTGGAAACTAACAGAATTTTCACAGAATAACTTAATTTGCTGTAAGTTGTGAACAGCCAAAAGAGAAGCGTTCCTGTACCACGCACAACTGCACGGCTATTTTCTAATTTCTAGTCACTGTATAGATCCATTCGTGGAACGCTGCACAGTTTCATGTAGACAGTGGACAACACAATCTCAGTTGTTTGAATGCAGGCTGTGGAAATTGTGTAAATGTACCTAATGGTTTGTAGGAACATACCATGTGTATGTGTGGCATATTAGCAGATGTGACTTTCCGAAGCTGTTGTAACGCCATGTTTTGCTATGGAACTGCTTGCATTATTTGCTCAACGCTGTGTAACTTTGTCTGGGAAAGCACTAGTGATTGCACTGTGTGAAAAGGAGGAGTGCTAGCCAGGGAAATTACTAGTTTTTAAAGTGACAAGGATTAGAGAAGGTAGGGCCCAATGCAGAGGAGCTAGTTCTTTCTTCTGAAAATAAAGGCTGGAGTTCATTACCAAGAAAGAGAAATCTCCTCTCCCTCCCAACGCAGAATTAAATTGTGTATATTTGGGAAGACAGAAAACCAACCAAACACACACAATTAGTTTGCAAGGTAGCCACCAAAAGAAATTGGTCTCCATTAGTGCTGTCCCTAAACGTACCCTTGGTTCTGTAAACTCATGTGAAGTTTTACTCTAAAATGTGAAACGCTGTCAAAGTGGTGTACGCATTGAAGCTTTCGAGAAAATTTAAGTGTTTCAGAAAAATGCAGGAACATGGCATAAAGCAGCTCAAAGCTGTTACTTATTCTAACCTCTTCAGTGCAGACTGGTTTAGCATGGAGGCAACGTGTTGCAAAAAAGTTTTCTGCATTATTATTACTATGTATGAAATGCTTTATTTGAATTTTGGTCTATGCCTAGTAATGTTTAGTCATTTTGGGACGTGTTTTGTAAACAGCTTGGGTTCAAACAAATTAGTCGAGTATCTGTAAAGTTTTCTGTAAATGTTAATGAAAATTATTTCATGGATGTCAACCTGGATTATGTTACGGTTGAGAAAAACCTGTGTCTATGAAACGGCCATTTAACAAACTGTTGAAACTAGCTGGTTACTTTTGTGAATGAATGCATATAAAAAGAGACACACGAGTGGTTGATCTGAGTGACAGGTGCTTGAAGGTCCAAATCATTTACAGTCGCTCCCTTAGGCCCTGCTTGTGTCTGCACTAGTGTGTAATAAAAACATTTGAACAAACACTACTGAAAAAAAAATCAGCTGGCTTCAACAATGTGACGATCTCGTTCTGTGTAAGGTTTCTGTTACAATTTGCATGTTAAAAAGACACAGTCACCTGGAGAAAAACTGCAGGTTGTGCTGACTGTAGTTAAATCCCTTCATATGAAGAAGTTAGTAGGCAGGGGACGTGCCATTTGGGCTGCCAACAGCACATGACGGTCAAATTTCTACCAAAAAGGATCTTTTCCTGAGGCGTTATAAGAAGCTTGATTCCTTTTAAAGCTTCTGTATCTGAAGCCAAATTTCAGCAAGCAACATCTTCCCCAACTCTTAAGTTGTGTGTCCTTTTAATGCTGGAAAATGTAAATAATGATACTTGCATAGAACTCTCTCAACTAAATGTACAGTGAAGACCTTCCCCTTCAAATAGTCTGGAGCTTGAGAATCCAGTTTAAAACTACTGGACAATAATTTTTTTTCTACACATAACTTCAATCCACTTGGAAGAAAATTGGACTGGTTACGTAAGACTTTATGTAAGGTACAAACAGAGCCTAAGGTTTTGAGTGCCCAAGAATGCTCTTTTCAAGTAGGCTAAGAGGCACATAAACACCACGTCATGGCATAAGGACTCCCCAGAACACCTTCAGGAGAACTATATTTTATATAAGCAGCTGTTTTCATGCAACCTCAGCTAGGGTGGTGCTGCTCTTTACAGCATTAGGTGAGTGGTGTTGTCTTCAGCTGTGCGGGCTTAGATGTATTTCTAATGTGTGTGTCAAATAACTGCCTGTTAAACAGACTGCCAATCTGTCTGAAGCCAACGCTTCCGAAGAAGAGAAGATAAAAGCTATGATGATACAGTCTTGCCGGCAGTATGATCCAATCAAGTAAGTGTTGACAATGTCAAATCTGTTCTCTAAAGGCTATGGAAAAATTGTAGAGATGTTTGTTTGGACAAGAGTGACACATGCATACCTTTTTTTTTTTTTTCCCCAAAAAATTTTAGTTACATGAAGAAATCCTTGGGTCTACCTCCACCATCATTTACTTGTTTTCGTTGCGGAAATCCTGGCCACTATATAAAGAACTGCCCAACAAATGGGGTAAGATTGTGGGGGACTTCTGGTGTTACTTTGTTTTTAATTGTTTTACCTCGGCAGTTATGTGACAAATACATGAATATTCATCTTGAGAACTGTTCCTCTTGGGGTGAAATACAGAGGTTATATGGCAGTGGTGCAAAGCCCTTCAAATTTCAAGGGAAAGATGGAATTTTCAACATGAAATTTTCTTTTTTTCTAGGTCATAGACATTACATGTGCCCACAGATCTTCCTCTGTGAACTTGAATGCATATCTTTATATATTTCAATATTGCTGAAATTTTTCTGTTAGAAAGTTCAAAACACTGCTCAAGCCTTTGGAGCATCCTGGCTATATTCATCAAGCAACCCTTAGGCTAAGTTAAAGGGGAGGATTAGAGGCTTTTGCTGCTCAAAATAATCAGTGAAATGTCATTGTAAGTGTGGGTCTTAAGATGAGATATGTCCGTATTTCTTTTCTTATCAGGACAAAAAATTTGAGTCTGTTCCCAGAATTAAAAAGAGCACAGGAATTCCAAGGAGTTTCATGATGGAGGTGAAAGATCCCAATACAAAGGGTGCTGTGCTGACCAAGACAGGAAAATATGCAATACCACCTATTAATGCGTAAGTATGGAATTACTGGGACTGACCAAAAAGTGAACGAGAGAAGCCGTGCGTAAATGCCTGAGTGACAGTGCAACCAAACTGGCCATCGTCTGTAATTACGGGGGAGGAAGCACTGTCATTGGATCTTAACCTTGAAATCTGTGATACTTTCTAATATTAAAAGAGGGAGCTCCTGCTGTTTGTGTCCCTGGAAATTGGTTAAGCTGCTGGTATGCTCAGAATCTGTATTTCTACAAAGCATTTCAGTAGTGTTTACAGTGGAGTCGTTCCCTTTGAAAGCTCCTTTTACTTCTGGTTTATGTTTCAAAAGCTTTTTGAAAAATTTACCATAGAGCTGTTGGACTGAGATGTCCTTCCCCTCTGGCTTTTACCAAAGCCCACGTGTGAAACAGACTGACAATTTCCTGTTGCTATAAATGAAGAGAATACTACTGTGTGCTGACAAGAGTGGCTGTTTTAAAATGCACTTGGAAGCACTTCTGATTTTCTGTCATGGATCTCCTTTCGTAGAAGCTGTGACACGGACTTCCATTTATAAAACATAATTACTCAGAGACTAACTTTACCCCGAGCCTGCAATTTACATTCACCCTCTGGCAAAGGAGAGGTGGGATTCATGTCACCTGATTTCTAGCTGTCAAAAATGATTTTTCCAGTCTGAGCTAATTTCTTAGATGATCCAACAAATGGGAAAGTTCTGCAGAAGGAAGGTTGTTCCCCCCCTCCCTCTTCCAGTGTTGTGACTCTAGAAGAGTAGTTTAAACTAAATGCCTGTGGTTGTGAAGGCTAATGTGGAGTGAGAATTCCATCGATCATCCTCCTTTCATAAAAGCCAAAGCTTGGAAAAGTTTTCCTTTATCCATCTTTAACTTTTTTCTTTTTCCTTCCCCACCCACCCTCCAGGGAAGCTTATGCTAGAGGAAAGAAGGAGAAGCCTCCCTTCTTACCAGAGGAGCCATCCTCTTCCTCCTCAGACGGTGATCCTCTTCCAGAGGAGATGTTATGTCTCATTTGTAGAGATATCTTGACTGACGCCGCTGTTATTCCCTGCTGTGGAAACAGTTATTGTGATGAATGTAAGTGTTCCTCCCATGTTTGTTAGCTCAAAGCACCACATCTGATCTTCTGAAAGCAAAAACAGGAGATAACAAAATTAACTTTGCTAACAGCTCTATTTAATACTTAACTATACCCTGATTGGGGAAGAACCCTGCTCATAGAAATGAAGAAAAAAAAAAAGCAGAAAGCTTTTTTTCCCTTTTTATGCATCTAGTTCAACCCTCTTTACTTGCAGAGGGACGGGTATGAGAGGAGTGCTTAATTGTGCAGGTGATTACAGTATTGGATATCAAATGCATTTAGCCTGTCCACAGCCTTTTCTCTCATGCAAAACTCTATGGCCAACTCGGGTGACTTCCTGTGATCTGCAACAAATGGCTAGTTAGGCATGTGATCCACATTCTGCTCCATGGGAGAGTCGGTTAAAACCTTCAGGACTTGAACATACTAATGACTGAGGTGTGTTTTACTCATTAACCCTTGAGGTTGGTGACTTCGCACTGTACTAGATAGTGGAAAAAAGACTAGTTGGAACATCAAGACACAGCCTACTCTACATCTTCAAATATTACAAGAGTGAACTGTCAAAACTGTATAGTGTTTTGCTGCGCACTATCAATTTTTTACACTACTGATCATTTATAGATTCAGGCTCTCAATTCAAGACCATATTCACCATCAATCATTTAAGTGTTTTTATAATCGATTAGAACCAACAATATTTCCTTAGTTTGCCTACGAACTATTCTGATGATTCTAATTATTCACAGGTATTAGAACAGCATTACTGGAATCTGAGGAACACACATGCCCAACATGTCACCAGACAGATGTTTCTCCTGATTCTTTAATTGCCAACAAGTGCCTACGCCAGGTAACAGGAAGATTTTTACATCAACTGTTTGTAAGAAAAGTCTGTTTGCAAAAATCTGAAAAGGAAGAAAATACTAATTTACATCTCCTTAAGCAAAGGCTGACTGAATAAAACTAGATTTATTTCTCAAATACATTATCTGTTGCTACAGAAGCATATAACTCTTTAGAGACAATCTGGCAAATTCAGGTCACATTTTTGTTTAACGTGATTGCCTCAGTTTGGTGTTAACACTGAAGTACTTTAAATACAGATACTCTGAGTTACCAGTCATTAATATCAGTGTTTAATGTGATGTGTTCATACAGCACAGAACGCTTTGGGCTGGAAGGGACCTTTAAAGATCATCCAGTCCCAACCCCTTCCCCAGCCCAGGGTGCTCCCAGCCCATCCAACCTGGCCTTGAACCCTTCCAGGGAGGGGGCAGCCACAGCTCCTCTGGGCACCCTGGGCCAGCGCCTCCCCCCCCGCACAGGGAAGAGTTTCTGCCTTATGTCTAATCTGACTATATCTGTATGTTGGCTTATTTTAGGATTGATAGTATTTATGGGAACACAGGAGTAATTTTACTCTGTGGAGGCTTTTGTCTGTATATCTCCTGGAGGTTCCTATTACCTTCTTGTAAATGTTTTTCTGCCTTCAGGCTGTGAACAACTTCAAAAATGGAACAGGCTACACAAAAAGGCTCCGTAAGCAGATTCAGCAGCAACAGCAGCAGCAGCCGCCACCACCTCCACCGCCACTCAGGGCTCCGACACCTCCTGCTGCTCTGGTGACGGCCTCTGAACTTGCTAAATCTTCCTCTGACAATCAGCACTTTGTTGGAAGAGAACATAAGTTTTCTTTCAACATATGCAATAATACTTGTATTTTGCTGGAGCTTATTTTCCAACTGTTTGCATTTATTCACCAGGGCTATCAGGTTCCTGTTCTCAAGCAGCCAACATTACCAAGTCTTCTGGGCCCCCAAGGACAATCAATACCCACAGCTGGTAAGTAACTGCAACTTTAGAATTTCTTCTAAAAAATTGTCTTCAGATAAAGTGAATGGGATTTTTTTCTTTTTCCTCTCCCCACGCCAAAAGTTCATCCAATGAGAGCGGTGGAATTCGCTCAGCAGGTGCCAGTCCAAGCTGGGAACTGTAAGTATTCTACAGAAATGAAACATATTATACATACTGTAACCTGTTAAACGAGGCGGTAACGCGTAAGTTATAAAACAGCTGCATTATCATGAAATAAGTATGCACAGATAGTTGTGGAGAATACAATTGGCTAATTAATTTTTAAATGGCTTCATTTGGCCTAACAAAGAGGGTTCTGTGCTTGCATTAAGGTTATTTAAAATAAAACTCCAGTGCGTGACTCAAAGAGGACTCTGAAAAATTAACTCTTTTTGAGGAAACCATAATTACATATCAAAATTAAATAAAATTAAAAGATCGGATGGAAAGCCAGCCTTTTGATTGCTGGCTGAATAGGACTGAAGAAATTGATTTCCCAATAGAAATCAGCCTCCAATAGATTTTTTTAGCAACCTAGTTAATATTGACAGAGCAAATTATTGGAGGAGGCTATGCTGTTATTTTATGACAATTTTGACTGTCTTCAGTTTAGTCATCTCAAATAGCCAAACTGTTTCCTCTCACCTGGAGAGAGAGGATTCTGTTTTATCCATTATTGCAATGTCAAGTTATTCCTTCCTTTTGGTATGTATTTGTTGTAGAGAGATTGTAAGGGTGCACTGTATTTATAAAATCGTAAAGATCAGTCAGAACAAAAACCAGGATCCATCTCACAGATTGTCTAAGACCTCAAACTCAGTAAGAAAGAAAATAAAAAGTCAGGGACAAGAACAGGCCAAATACATCATCACGAGGCAACAACACAGGAAACGTGTGGAAGAGGTTAGAAGTCTGAGAGCAGATGAGTTAATCCCTGTGCAGTACGGTGAAGATCAGAAGTGTGAAGTATTAAGTGTATCAAGGAGTGGCAGAGGAGCAGTGGGCACTTGGCTCGTGGGAGATGGGAGTCTCTTTTAAGCACAGGCAGACTCCATCCACAGTTGCAAAGCTGAGTATACGGAGAGAAGACTGAGGGAACTGCTGGGGGTGAGGGTGTGGAAGGAAGTATGAGGATCGAGAAGTGAGTGTAGTCTCAAATGAACAGAAAGCAGGGAGGGAAAGTGCTCAAGGTGAGAACAAGAAGTGCTTGCCACCGTGCTCCTGCTTCGTTCCTTCACTCTTTCAAATCAGAGCAGAGTGTAACAAACAGTGATACGTGTTTTGGGGTTTCTTTAGAAGTCCAGACTGAGGACGCCACACAGGGAACATAGTCCAAAGGACTCAGACCCCAACAGTACCAGCACCAACACCGGTCTTTGTGCCTGTGCCTACACCTCCCTTGCACCCTCCACCACCCCACTGCACCTCCTCTCCCACCGCGGGTACCACCACCACCACCATTTCCTCCTCATTACACACCTGCTCAGCCCCCATCTGCTGAGTGCACTGTCCCCCCTCCAGGATATCCCCCAGCTCCTGTAAACATGTCATCAGCTTGGGTGCCAACAGCAGCACCAGCGGCTCGTTCAAATCCCACCCCAACGACACGAGCACCTCCTTTACAGAATCACAGAATCACTGAGATTGGAAAAGGCCTTTAAGATCATCAAGTCCAACCGTTAGCCCAACACTGCCAAGCCCACCACTAAACCACAGTCCCCAAGCACCACATCTACACGTCTCTTAAATATCTCCAGGGATGGTGACTCCACCACTCCCTGGTCAGCCTGTTCTAATGCTCAACAACCCTTTCATTGAAGAATTTTTTCTTAATATCAATCCAAATCTCCCCTGGAGCAACTTGAGGCCATTTCCTCTTGTCCTATCCCTTGTTAGCTGGGAAAAGACACTGACACTCATCTCGCTGCAACCTCCTTTCAGGTAGTTGTAGAGGGTGATGAGGTCTCCCCTCGGCCTCCTTTCCTCCAGGCTAAACAACCCCCAGTTTCCCTCAGCCACTCCTCACAAGACTTGTTCTCTAGAGCCTTCACATCTTCATTGCCCTTCTCTGGACACGCTCCAGCACCTCGATGTCTTTCTGGCAGTGAGGGGCCCAAAGCTGAACCCAGTATAGGAGGTGCAGCCTCACCAGGGGCCGAGTGCAGGGGGACAGTCACTGCCCTGGTCCTGCTGGGATTCCTGACACCAGCCAGGCTGCTCTCGGCCTCCCTTCCCTAGGGAGGAGTTTTCCAGAGAACAACAGAGACTTAAAGTGGAGTAGGCATTTGGCTCAATGAAGTTGCGCTGGTTTTCGTGTTTATATTTTGATAGCGTATCGCACTGCAGTTACACTGCATCTGACATGAGCAAAAATGGCATCGTGTTCCTTCCAATATACTTTCTCGTTGCAGATGGCAAATGTGCAAAACTAAAACAAGACAAATGTAATTCTGAAACTTTCCCTAAGCTTTGTAGGAATTCTAAACTGCTTTTGCTTACATAGGATGTCCACCTTTTGCATTTGCATGCAGTATGCATTTTCTCATATTGGCCATGTTTTGTTTCTTGGTGTCTTTTGGTAAAAAAGGTCAAATTAGAATTGGAATAAAGGTGAAACTTCTTTTAACAGGGAAAAGAAAAAGTCCAAACTCTATGAATTTACAAATCATTCTGCAAAGGAACTGATGGAATATAAAAGATTCAGAAGGAGCATAGGCATTCATTTTCCAGGTAACTGCCTTCCCTGTCTGCTAATGGAGCAGCAGATTGGCTAGAAGAATCAGGAGGAGATTCCACTCCACCTCTCTCTCGTTAGGTGGACTGGATGATTCAAGGGATTAGCAGTGATAGGGGTTCCATACATAGGTTAGTAGCTCCAATATGGTAGAGATTACAGTTGACCGACAGCGATAATTTGGCAGCAGTTCTTCCAGAGCAGGTGTGTCTTTCGGTAAAGCTTCTCTGCAGTGACGTCCTTCACCTCCTGACAGCCGTGAGGAGGCCAGAAACTGAATAGGTGCAGCTGCTGGATTTTGTGTGTCTCCCTGCTCTGATTGTAACCATTACCACAAAGCACTTCGGAGGAGATATGGGAGAGAAATTGTCTTCATTTCCACTTCTGTTTATCCTCATATGCATACATGGAGAGATTTTAACCTGGACTGCCAGCTGGTGGCTTTCACTAGTAATTTGTTGACATTTTAAATTTTTTCTTAGGAACTGAAATGTCAGAGCTGTTTGTAGAGAAATCTTAAATTGGTAAAGGACTTTGAGAGGAGGCATGATGCTCATGAACATATGTGGAATAATGTGAAAAGGCTCTTTAAAAAATAACAAAACTTGTGAAGAAGAAACTCAGGGTAGCTGATGTTTTTTATCCCCAGAATTCACTTGGGCAGGAGTCTGAATAGCTCTCTCTTAGTACTGCTGTCAGTATCTTTCCTTGAATAATGGCCTCATGGCATATTACTAGATTCTGAGTTTAACAGCTTTTAGATATGCCTTTTCCTGAAATGCGGGCACTATCCTTGGTTAGAGCTAGAGCTACGTGCAAAAATTTGCTAGGGCATCTGTCTAGAAGTCCTGTATGTAAGATTGCAGCACAAGTACTTTGCATCCTGTACAAGGTCCCAAATAAATAAGTAGGGAAGTTAAACAGACTAAGCTGGCACTGTAAAATGGAGCTTTACTGTCTTCAGGTTAAATCGTGTTTTCTTGATATTTGATACTGTGCTGTAGCCATTAAAACTTGCTCTTTCTGCATCTTACTGCAACAAAAATGATTTGCACCGCAGGTGGTTGCGGAGTAGTGAAAATGTACACATAGCAGTAGAAGCCAGTAACACCCCCTTAAATCAGTCAATAGCTCTGGTAGTTCACGTGATAGAAGTAAGTGGAAATAGATGTACCCTTCCTGTATATTTTCACACTAACAAAGCAGCAGTTCTGTCTTGTAAGTGGAAACCTTTGCGTGTTGCCAAATTCTTCCGTGTGCAGTAGCATTATTCAGCATCTGAAAGAAGCTTTGACATGAGCCTATGGAGAGGGAAAAAAGCCAAACCAAATTTGGGAGGGGAAAAAATTGGGGAGAGTTACTCTTTTGAGTTAATTTCATTTATTTTTACTGTGTTGTGTCTTTCTTAAGGTCCAAGTTTCCCTGCAGTGCTTCATCTTACAGTAGAAGTTTGTATAGCTACTCCGAGGCAAGATCGGGTTCTTCCCGCACTCGCTCCTACTCTCGATCATTTCGTCGTTCCCGTTCTCGTTCCTACTCGCGATCGCCACCCTACCCAGGAAGAGGCAAAGGGAGGAGGCACAACCATCGTTCTAGGTCAAGGCCACGTGGTTATGATCAAGGTTCAAGGTCAAGATCACCCACATCCAGAAGGTCCCATTCACGGTCAAGGTCTCCAGGTATTTAAAGGCCAGCCTCCCCCTAAACTTAGAAGGAGAGAGGGAGCATTTTAACAGATATACAGAGCTCCACCATATGATATGAAAGCTTCTTATGGCAGATCTGTTGGCTTTAGCAATCCATTTGACAAAGGACTGACGCAGAGAATGGGAAACGAACTATAGCGAAAAATTTTACAAGGGCTGTGCTGTTGGCGCTCAACCTTGACCTCCAGTAAACAGAGAGGACTTTTCTCCAGCTAGGTTTGGTCCACCTGGGATGAGATGGGAGGCCTCACCAAATGCTCGGGAATGTAGGGAGAATTATTCTGGTGGACAGAGCTACCAAAGTCATAATAGAGCTGGAAATTACGCTGAAAAACCTTCTGGAAGAGAGAGCGATGGCATCAAAGACCCTACAAAATCCAAAGAGAAGGTGGTGGAAAAGCCACTGGAAGATGACGAAGGAAAGAAACATAAAAATTACCAGAAGAGAGGACAGTGGGAGGAGAATTAAGGATTTCCCAGTCCTGAGTGGTATGGGAGGTGGGAGACAACCAAGGGAACCAGTTACAGCAGCAGATGTTAAAACGAACTCTCTGTTCCCAAGCAGATATGATGCCACCCCTGTGAGAGATAAGTTATAGAAGCAGATGCTGTTGCTTTCAGACCAACCTCTGAAAAGGAGAAAAAAGAGAAGAATAAGCCAAAAGAGAAGAATAAGCCAAACCCAAAAATTGAAGCGACAGAGGAGAAAGTAGAAGTGGCCGTTCCTCCCAAGAAAGACAATATAGTAACTCCAGCTCCAGTTCCCAAGAGCAGGTGGACACCGATCATGAAAAATCTCCTTGACAGGAACCTCCTGTGAAAAAAGTGGAGGAGTAGACAACTTTAATTCCTTTATGTTCTTAATTCATCTTCATATGATCTCTTGTCAGGCATTTTTGAACTTGTGCATGCTCTTTATTTTGAAGAGAAGCACACAGCATCATTTCTCTTTTCTCGGTATTTAGCTACAGCTGCCAACCTTTCCAGAGCAGAGTTATGCTGTAAAACTTTTTTTTTTTTTTTGTGAGGAGAGCAAGAGCAATCTCAGGAAAAGATCTGCCCTGTAACAGTCACTTTAAGAAGAAATGGTAATATCTGCAAACGTGACTTTCAAGTAACTCAGCTGGGCTAATAGATGTTCACATAAGCTTACTGCCCTCAGACCAAAATCTTAATTGGAACGGATAATTAAATGGGCAGCTTGCTCTCTAGATTTCTTATTTGTGAATTCATAAGCACTGATTATGTATTCATGTAGTGGTTTGGGTAGTCCAACGTGTTTGTTAATTCTGACTTGGGGAATTGCTCTAATTAGATAGCACTTGGTCAGTGCTGTTTTGGTTCTAGTTTGATTTGAGTTTATAATGGCTTTAATCTTCCTAATACAAGTCTTGGGTTTTTTGTTGTTACGTTTAATACAAATATGAAGACATGACTTCAAACAATAAACAACATGTGATAGAAAGAAACCTGATTCGGTATGTCTTTAATTAGATGTGTTGTATATTACAAGCCATGACAGGTCACTGGAAGATGACTTGATTGGTCAGTCCAGTAGACAGCTCCCTTTTACGTTTGTTTTCTTCTCGTATTGGATGCATCAAAAAGCTCAAGAAATTAAGGAAAAATGGCTTGAAAGGTAAAAATAAAAAGAGGCGATCGTTATTAAAGACATAAAACTAAGAAAATCGGCGTCTTTGCTGAAGAAAGAGCAGAAGGTGGCTGACAAACTCAGGATACAGCAAGTATATTCCTTCTCCATGTTTTCAGGTTTCTCAGTCTTTGTAATGAGTCTTGAAAGGCCTCTATGTTTTTTTTCTCCTTCAGCTCCAAAGTAAGCTTTTTATGACTTCATCATAACATTGCTGCCATACAGCTTTGAAGGACGAAGGATTAAGGGTGAACAGTGAAGGAGTATTTTTTCAGGAGTGGGGTGGTGGGTGGGCGTTGAAGGGAAGAGCTTCTTCTTGATTCTCTAGCAGTCTT